>NC_135670.1:8489144-8557582 GCF_964188315.1 Podarcis muralis | reverse complement strand
GTGGGTGTATTGGGACCCGCCCTTACCTGCCCGTCCTGCTGCAGGTGGTGGTGCAAGATCTGGGAGTGCGGCTGCTGATGAGGCGTCAGGATGTGCATGAACGGGGCCGGCGGATATGCTGCGGCGGTGGCAGGGTTGATGGGGCCGCCACTGCCCAGCGCCGACGGCAGGTTGAAGGAGGCCGTGGGGGTTCCGGTGTGGAATCCCTGCTTCTCAAACGACTGCTGCTGGGTACACATACACACAGAAGGATGTTTAGGGACAGGAATTCTACCCCTATGTCGCTGGCAGGGAACCTGCGTCGCCACCCCACACCATAGCTGTCAACTTACAGATTTGAAAATAAGGGACCAGCAGCCTCGCAAATAAGGGATCAGCAGCCAAAATAAGGGATTTTAGTCAACCAGCAGCCGAACGAAGCCTCAAGCGGTGGTTCCCACAGCACAGCAACCCGGCAAAGGGGATGCAGCAAGGAAAACCACCGTCACCTCTCCGCTGGGAAGTGCTGATCAAAGGCGAGTCCCCAGGCTATGCGGCAGATTTGATCAGCACAAGGCAGGCAAGCTCCACCCCCCCCCAGTCGTTCTTAGACTCCTTCTTGGGTATGCAACACAGTTGGAGCCTCCCTCCTCCCTGGCCAGCAGGGAGGGAGAGGAGCTGCTTCCTTTGAAACCCGGGAAATTTAAGGGACATCATCAATAAGGGACAGCAGCGGGACACGGCGCTGGGATAAGGGACTTTCCCGCCAAATAAGGGACAGTTGACAGCTATGCCCCACACCCCAGGTCCTGATGTTGCAGGGTTCCCATCAGTCGCTGCAGCAGTCAGAGTGGCTCAATGGTCAGCGATGATGAGAGTCAGGAGTGCAGCAATATCTGGCCATCTGCAATGCGCTCCCTGTGGGGCTGCCCTTAAAAGTGACTCAAAAACGGCCCGAAATGCAGCTGTCAGATTACCCACTGGGGTTCCATTCAGATCACGCACAAGCCCTCTTTGAAAACAGGTTGCCAGTTCATTTCTGGGCCCAATTCTAGGTGCTCACGTTAAGTGTTTAAAGCCCTAAACCACTCAGGCCCCAAATATCTGAAAGACCAGATCCTTCCCTACAGACCCTCTAGATGGGACCTGCTCGGTAGTTTTGCCTCTCTCAGTAGGTTCAGGGAGGGGTTGGCCAAGGAGTGGGCCTCCTCTGTGGCAGCCCCAAAATTGTGGAACTCCCTCCGCACAGAGAAGAGCCTAGAACCTTCATTATACAGCTTCCGGCGAATGCTGAAGATGCATCCCTTTACCCGTGGGCCTTCGACTCCCAAGATGTATAGAGGCAACCCCTGATTTGTGTGGGGTTTGCGTTCTGGGTCACTGTGTGTTTGCGTGAAATCATGCGCAATTGAAACAATTCGTTCTGCCCCTGATCCACTCTTTTAATGATGTCTTTTAGGATGTTTCTGGGTCACTTCCGGGTTTGGTGCTATGCGCATGTTCACAATCATGCACAAAATAATATAATCCCAAAAAACAGGGGAGGGGGTCCTGAAAAATACAGGCACATTTTTTAGGCGTGACTAAAAAATACAGGCAACCCATTTTAGGCACGACTAAATGTCGCGCCTAAAATGAGTTGCCTGTATTTTTCAGGGCCCCCTCCCCTGTTTTTTGTGATTGTATTATTTTCGTTTCTCAGCAGGGGAAGGGGAGATTTTGGTGGGGAAACCGGGGCAGTTCCTTTGCTCCTACGTTCCACCTGGATTACTGCAAGGCAGCCAAGAACCCAAACCTCATACGGCACACTCAGGAGCCACCTCCCACATTGCAGTACCAACCTGTGTTTTGGAGTAAACAGAACCAGAGATGTCCGGCACTCCTGTGTTACTGGATGTTACTGACACACCTGGAGAAGGGGGGGGGGGGGACAAAGCGGCGTTAGCAGTTAGCTTGGTTGGTCGTATGCAAATCCCAAACTCCTCCCCTCCTGGCTCCCCTCCCTCCTTCCCAGAGCGATTTGAGGGTGAGAACAGCCTCCTAGCCATATCATGATGTTGCAAAGGCTGACTTTGGTGTACATGTGCTCACATCAGCTTAGATGCAGTGACGAGATGCAAGAAGCAAAACAAGTCGAGCTTGTCTCCTGGCAAGAGGGGGGCACTGTGGGAGAGTGGCTCCCACGTCCGAGAAACTGGTCAGTTGTCTTCCCCGGAAGGAGCAGGTTCACAATCTGGCAGTGCTGCTCTGTCACTGGAATGCCCAGGTAGTCTCGGTGGCCAGGTGCTCATTTTACCATACTGATGCAGACGGAGTTCCTTGGAGCGCTAAAGGTAAAGGGACCTCTGACCATTAGGTCCAGTCGCGGATGATTTTGGGGTTGCAGCGCTCATCTTGCTTTATTGGCCGAGGGAGCCGGTGTAAAGCTTCCGGGTCATGTGGCCAGCATGACTAAGCCGCTTCTGGCGAACCAGAGCAGTGCAATGAAATGCCGTTTAGCTTCCCGCCGGAGCGGTACCTACTTATCTACTTGCACTTTGACGTGATTTCGAACTGCTAGGTGGGCAGGAGCAGGGACCAAACAACAGGAGCTCACCCTATCGCAGGGATTCGAACCGCCGACCTTCTGATCAACAAGTCCTAGACTCTGTGGTTTAACCCACAGCGCCACCTCAGAGCGTTAGGCCCTACCGAATTCCATGTCTGTGTCTGCCTTCCTGATTTAAGCGGTGCAGGGTCTGTATCTGGGAGCAAAACCAGGGTGGGAGTTCCCAGCTACCCAAACCGCAGCCTTTGGAAGCCTTGCAAGTTGCTACAGGAGAGGGACTGTGAGCAACACAATGGAAAGGGTGTTTCTGGGACCAAGGTGAGACTGCGAAGCTCCCTTGTTATTTTTGCTGTTGCCAGGAGGTCTAACGCTAACATAATCTTGTTTCAGTTATAGTAATGAAGTGCTGGGGTGTTTTTTTTTTTGTATGCTTCTATATTTGCCGCTATGATGCCGTTATGAAATGGCTCTTGCAGTGGTTGATTTTGAGACATGCTCCTGTTTTCTTTGCTGTTAAACCTCATTGAGCACTATTCTTTTGGCGGGAAAGAGGCATGCAAATGAAACTAAAAATGAACGAATCTGATGGAATCTGTGGAGAAACGTGGGGCCATCAAGAGGACCAACCCAATGGAGCTATTTTTGAGGAGTCAAAGCAGGCATAGGTAAACTCCAGCCCTCCTGATGTTTAGAACTACAATTCCCATCATCCCTAGCTAACAGGACCAGTGGTCAGAGATGATGGGAATTGTAGTCCCAGAGTTTGCCTATGCCCGAGTCAAAGGATGGCCGTAGCATTTTATAACAGACCCTAATATTATAATATATTATAACAGACTTAATATATTGTAACAGACCCTAATATTATGAGCATGCAAAGCTGCCTTAAGTCAGACCACGGGGTCTATCCAGCCCCAGATGATTTTGGTCCTCCAGAAGGCCTCAGGAGCAAAAAAGGCTGGTGTTATTCTAGGCTGCATCAACAGACATCTAGTGTCCTGGATCAGGAGAAGTAATAGTCCAACTCTATTCAGGCCACACCTGGAGTCCAGCTCCGGGCAGCATAGTTTAATAAAGATGTTGGCAAGCTGCAACATGTGCAGAGGAGGGTGACCAAGATGATCAAGGGTCTGGAAACCAAGCCTTGTGAGGAATGGTTGAAGGAGCTGGGTATGTTTAGCCTGGAAAACAGAAGCTGTGATAGCCATCTTCAAATATCTTCAGGGAAGATGGAGCAAGCTTGGTTTCTCCTGCTCTGGAGGGCAGGACTCGAACCAATGGCTTCAAGTTACAAAGAATGGAGATTCCAGCTAAACACCAGGAACTTTCTGACAGTGAGAGCTGTTCGACAGCGGAATGGTCTTCCTCAGAAGGTGGTGGGTTCTCCTTCCTTGGAGGTTATTAAGCAGAGGTTGGATGGCCACCTGTCATGGTCGCTTGAGTAGAGATTCCCGCATTGCAGACAACCATGGGGGTCCCTTCCAGCTCTATAACCCTATGATCCCTACCGATTGACCATCCTAGCTGGGGATGATTGGAGCTGGTGTCCTGCAACATCTGGAAGTAACTAGGTTGGCTTTTGGCTCGATTTTTAAAAATGAACCACCCTGTTATATTTATAAAAAATATCTATACAGTGGTACCTCGGGTTACAGACGCTTCAGGTTACAGACTCCGCTAACCCAGAAATAGTACCTCGGGTTCAGAACTTCGCTTCAGGATAAGAACAGAAATCGTGCGGCGGCAGCAGGACACCCTATTAGCTAATGTGGTGCTTCAGGTTAAGAACAGTTTCAGGTTGAGAACGGACCTCCAGAACGAATTAAGTTCTTAGCCCGAGGTACCACTGTATACTGCTTACAACTGTACCCAAAAACCATATATGAAAGTTAAAAGTCAGAAATCACGGTAACTCTTGCTGAAAGATGTTGGCTTGCCTACTAAGCCTGGCGGAACCCAAGTTTCCAGCAGGCATTTAAAAGGTTGCAATGGAAGGGCCTGCTTGCAGAATTTCTAGCAGCAGGGCGTTCTGTAGGACTGGGCTGAAGGCACCAAAGGTTTGGCCCCTTGCCACCACCCAGTGAGCCTTGCCAAGGCAGGGAACCGCGGCGAACGATGCCCCTTGCAGACGATCTCACACCCTCCCTCAAGCTGCTTCAACTCTTGTGGCCGCCCCACCTACTCACCAGTGCTGTATCCATGGGAGCCGTAGCCGCTGGGCTGCTGGAAGGGGGTGGCCGAGGCGTTCATGCTGACGTTGACGCTGTGCTGCTTGGAAGAAGTGGGAGCCACCTGGGGAAAGCAAAGGGCTGGGGAGTGAGCAGGGTGGGAGGAAGCGGCCGGGTCAGGCTCCACCCCAGTCCCACAGCTCCACAGCAGGCCGGCACTCACGGGGAACACAGCTGGCCCATACTGGAAGGTGCTGGGCAGCCCCGGGACTCCGGTGTAGTAGGGCAGGCTGGTGTAGCTGTAGCCGGGAGGCAGGGCTGGGTTCAGGAACGTCTGCTGGGTGGTGTGGTGCGTCTGGGTCTGGTTCTGCTGAGGCTGGGCCAGGGTGGTGGCCGGAGCGGGGGAAGAGGCATCACCGCGGCCAAACTTCGTAAGGTCACCTGGGGGGGGGGAGGGGAGAGTGAGAATAATAATAATTTATTATTTATACCCTGCCCATCTGGCTGGGCTTCCCCAGCCACTCCGGGCAGCTTCCAACAAAATATTAAAATATCGTAATGCATGAAACATTAAAAGCTTCCCTAAACAGGGCTGCCTTCAGATGTCTTCTAAAAGTCCGGTAGTTGTTTTTCTCTTTGACATCTGGTGGGAAGGCGTTCCACAGGGCGGGTGCCACTGCCAATAAGGCCCTCTGCCTGGTTCCCTGTAACTTGGCTTCTCGCAGCAAGGGAACCGCTAGAAGGCCCTTGGAGCTGGACCACACTCTTCAGGGATACTGGACCAAGGCCGTTTAGAGCTTTAAAGGTCAGCACCAACACTTTGAATTGTGCTCGGAAACGTACTGGGAGCTAGTGTAGGTCTTTCAAGACCCGTGTTATATGGTCTCGGCGTAGAGTCCCAATGGCAAAAGTGTGCATCTAGTTTGCCACCACCCTTCTCCAGCAACGTAGGGAGATTACGGCACATTACTGATAGGATACAGCTGCCTCTGCGTGTTGTCCACCACCTCGCTCCATTTTACAAACAAAATGATGTTTGTAAATACTTAGAATAAATATCCTGTATTTTTCAGCATATAAGACGATTTTTTTTGCTAAAAAACCCACCCCTTTTAGTCCAAAATTGGGGGTCGTCTTCTACACGGATAGTGAATGCACAGGGGAACATCAAATGTCTGGGTTTTTGCCTTGGTTGGGCCAGAACGCGGTGTTCGGCAGGGTGATTGGGTCTTGGTTTGCCTGGAAAAAAGCTCAATGGCTTTGAGGGCGATTGCCCCCAGAAGGCTGAACAACTTTTCACCGCCACCGATTGCTCGGATTTTCACTTCTATGAAAAGTTGCCACTTTTATGGCAACCCTAAAATACCGAATTCCTAATTTTGGGTTCGAAAAAATAGGGACCGTCTTATACACAGAAAAATATGGTTAGTGGCAACCCACTCTCACACAAAACAAAAACCCACCCAAAGGACCTAGCTTGGTGCCAGCAAGTTAGTTTTCTAGCAATATCTTCCTATATAAAGAAGAATGTAACATGTCGTCATGCTCTGCGGTTCGTGTCGCTCCCTTCCCCATTCCCTTTCCCTTCATGTGTCTTGTCTTTTAGATTGCAAGCCTCAGGAAAGGAACTGCATTGTCCCTTGGAGAGCCTCTTTAACTGATGGATAGGATACGAATACTGGAAATAAGTAAGTTAGTTGAACAGAAACCTACAGAATTAGTCTGATTAGGACGACAACTGAACTGCCCTTCCCAGGTGGCTTAAACCCAGCGGCGTAGCGTGGGTTATCAGCACCCGGGGCAAGGCAAGTAATTTGCGCCCCCTAACCCGGGGCAAGGCAAGTAATTTGCGCCCCCTAACCCGGGGCAAGGCAAGTACAGTAATTTACTCTCCCAAGCAGCAGCAGCGAGGCTTCTCTTTCCCCCGCGCTCTCCTGGAGCTGCCTCTTTTCTTTCCTTTTTCCCCTTTCTCCAAGGCTTTTCGCTTTCTCTCCTTAACTGATTCCTCCTCCACACCGCGGCGTTTCCTGGCTGCTCCCCCCCCTCCCCCCTCTCTCCTCCTCGCTCTGCTTGCCTTTCCCTGCCCTGCCTGAGGGCGCCCTGAGGAGACTCCGCTCTCCTTTTTGACCAGGCGAGGTGGAAAAAAGGGGGGAAAGTCTCTTCCCGCCCCCTCGCCAGACTCCCTGCTCGGCTCACTACCCAGGTGGCCAGTGGAGAGAGTCTTGAGCCGCTTAATTCCCAGCAAGGAATTAGCAGGCTCGCTCCACCTCCTCCTCCTCCCGACTTTGCTGCTGCTGCTGCTGCGCGGCTTTTTTCCTCTACCGACGGCACGCTGTGCCTTGGAGAGGTTCCCGCTTCCTCGAGGGGGGCCGGCCAAACGCGCCCCCCAAAATGTTGCGCCCGGTGCGGCCGGCACCCCTGGCACCCCCCACGCTACGCCACTGCTTAAACCCAACCTCCTTCCCCAACCGGGGCTTTGCCCGTCTCCTACCAGAGTAAGGATTGCTGCTCAAGCTGGCGTCTCTTCCAGTAAGCGGGGTGGTCTGTGTGGGGAACGGGATGCTGTAGTAGTCCTGGAAGAGAGGCAGAAGGTAAGAATGCTCATCTCGACTGGGGAGGAGGAGGAGGAGGGAACTGGCCTCCAGGGACCAGAATGCAACCCCAGCACACATTTGAAACACATGACTTCCCCCAAAGAATCCTAAGAAATGTCGTCTGCTAAGGATGCCGGGGGCTGTAGCTCTGGGAGGGGGAAATTACAGTCCCCAGGATTCCTTGGAGGAAGCCTTGTGCTTTAAACGGGCACAGCGTAAAAAGGTTGGTGTCTTTGTGAAAAAACAAGAGCTATATCCGAAGGGGATGGAGAAGAAGGAGACCAAAAGCAGTACCTTTGTTCAAAAACTGGGCTCGTTTATTAGTTACTGGCAAAGTACCATTCCCAGGTGTCATATAGGTTTAGTGGATGTTACAGGGCGGCATACAAATGTCATTGACAAAGACAATTTATTTTCAGTTGATTTCGGAGGGTTTTTGCATTTAAGATTATTCCAGTCTGCTCCGTGATGAAAGTGTTACAAACATTGCAAGAGAAGAACAAAGGTGTCCTGCTACACAATGCAGAGCAGCAGGAGGCGGAATGTTTCCTAAGTAGCGATGATGGTGTTATTTTAGGAGGGCAGAGGGAGGGCTGAATTTAACTCACCAAGGGGAATCTCGTCTGAAGCATCTGTAGGTCGTCGTAGCCATAAACCTGCGGCTGCAAGAGAAGCAGCAGGTTAGGGAGAGGCCCGTGTCTCTCACAAGGGACATTCATTTTTGTATTGTGTTGTATTGGTTTGTTTGGATTCGCTTCCCATAAACCAGGATTATTTCAAAGGTCTTGGGTTGTTGTTTTTTTGTCAGAGTCAGATGTTGCAACACAAGCAGGTTGGAGGCTGCTTTGATTGCATCTGGTACCGACTCCAGGTTGATTTCCCATGCTCTGTCCCTCCTGCCATGCTATGGTCAAGAGCCAAGCAGGATCTACTGGCATGGAACTGTAAAGCGGCCCCTACTCACCGGGTAGGCGTGCAGCAGCCCTGGAGCCATGATGTACGGGTTCGGCAGCAATGGCGGCACTCCTGGAGGCAGGTTGGGTGGAGCCTTCCCTATGGGGAGAAAGCAGAGTTAACTACGGACATCCCAGGACCACTGCCCCCTCCTCTCCCACAGGCACTGAGAAGCAGGGAGACTTACAATTATGAGAGAGCGAGCATGCACAAACCAAAATTTAAAAAGTGTGTGACTGGCAATGTTAGATATGGAAGAGTAAGGATAAAGCTCATAGCTGAGTGGGAGGAAACAAGCTTCTGTGTGCGGAAGATGGCAAGTCCAAAGCCTGCTGTCCCTAGATGTTATTGGACTCCAGCTCCCATCAACCTCAGCCAGCATGGATAATGGGAGTTGTAGTGCAGCAACATCTGGCCACAAGTATTTCACGCCTGTCCTCGACACATGTCCCAACCAATCAGGGACCATGTAAGTGCACTTGCAGAGGTGCAAAGCAGGGATGGGGACCCTGCGGCCCTCCAGATGTTGTGGGACTCCATCAACCCCAACCAACAGTATGGGATGATGGGAGTTGTGGTTTGGAAATACCTGGAGGACAGAAAGTTCCCCATCCCTGGCTTAGGGGCATAGGAAGCTGACTTCGGCCAGTTATATAATAATAATAATAATAATAATAATAATAATAATAATAATAATAATAATAATAATTTATTTATACCCCGCCCATCTGGCTGGGCTTCCCCAGCCACTCTGGGCGGCATCAACCAAATATTAGAATACAGTAATGCATCAAACATTAAAAGCTTCCCTAAACAGGGCTGCCTCTAGTTGTTGTTCTCTTTGACATCTGGTTGGGGGGCGTTCCACAGGACGGGTGCCACTACCGAGAAGGCCCTTTGCCTGGTTCCCTGTAATTTGGTTTCTCGCAGTGAGGGAACCACCAGAAGGCCCTCAGCGCTGGACCTCAGTATCCGGGCAGAACGATGACGCTCCTTCAGATATACTGGACCAAGGCTTTTGGTATATTCAGCTCAGTACTGTTAGCATTGGACTTCCTTCATCAGTAGAGGAAAGGACTACATGACTTTGGAGGTCTATACCAACTCTGTGATCCTACAGTCTATGCCAGGGGCACCTCCAAGCATTGCTGGACCCAGCTCCCCTCAGCCAGTCAGTGTGACTGATGCCCAGGGGTGATGGGACCTGCAAGTACAGCAGCAACCTTATCCAGTCCTGCTCTAAACTAAAGTAGTCACTAGTCACAGGGACTAGACATAGCTGAAAAGGAGGGATTGGAGGGACAACGCAATGAAGGCGCACCCATGCTTCAGAACGTGTGGCACAGAGAGTGCTCACAGTGTTCTCCCCACTTCTTGCTTTATTACAGGGCTGGGGCAAAACTGTGACACCCCTCCGGCCGAGGTTGTTGGACTACAACACCCATCAGCACCACACGGGAGGCCAATGGTCAACGGCTCATAGGAACTGTAGTGCAGCAACATCTGGACTCTTATAAGAGGGCAGGAAATGCAAAAACCAACCAACCATATAAGCACAGCTCTGCTGGCACTTTCCATTGTTAAAACCCCCCCTTTATATGTGTACCTCCTCTATGAGAGGTCCAGAGGGTGGAAATATGAGAACGGGCCTTTTCTGCTGTGGCTCCCTGTTTGTGGAATGTTCTCCCCTGAGTAAAGGTAAAGGGACCCCTGACCATTAGGTTCAGTCGTGACCGACTCTGGGGTTGCGGCGCTCATCTCGCTTTATTGGCCGAGGGAGCCAGCATACAGGTTCCGGGTCATGTGGCCAGCATGACTAAGCTGCTTCTGGCGAACCAGAGCAGCGCACGGAAATGCCGTTTACCTTCCCGCCTGAGCGGTACCTATTTATCTACTTGCACTGCGTGCTTTCGAACTGCTAGGTTGGCAGGAGCAGGGACCGAGCAACGGAAGCTCACCCCGTCACGGGGATTCGAATCGCCGACCTTCTGATCAGGAAGTCCTAGGCTCAGTGGTTTAACCCATAGCGCCACCCGCGTCCCCCCTCCCCAGGGAGGCTCACCTAAACACCTTCGTTACATATCTTTTGGCGCCAGGTGAAAACATTTCTCTTCAACCAGGCTGATTATTATTCTACAGCTTTTCAAAAAGTGTGTGTGATTTGTTATTGTTTTATTACGTACAGTTGTACCTTGGTTTTCAAATGCCTTGTGATTCAAACGTTTTGGCTCCTGAACGCCACAAACCTGGAAGTGACTGTTCTGGTCTGCAAACTTTTTTGGGAAGCCAAACATCCGCCGCGGCTTCTGATTGAGTGCAGGAAGCTCCTGCAGCCAATCAGAAGTAGTGCCTTGGTTTTCGAACATTTTTGGAAGTCGAACGGACTTCCGGAACGGATTCAGTTTGAGAACCAAGGTACGACTGTATTCTCATTCTGTATTTTTCTGCTGTAAACTGCCTTGGGCTCTTTGGATGAAGGGCGGTGTACTCATTTTATAAATAATAGTAATATTATATGAATGACGGTCACGTCAGCTCCAGCAAACACACACACTCTCTCTCTGCTCAAAGCAGGCAAGAGAGGCTGAAGGGAGCTCAAAGCTCACCAACTGGCTAGCTGCTAAAGAGATTGCATTTGCCTTGTCTTACAGAGAGGGGCACTGTCCAAAGAGGGAAGAGCAGAAATGTATATCTGAATCAACAGCCGCAGGAACAGAATGTAAAGCAATGTTTAAAAAAGGAGCAGCCCTGCTCTCTGCTTTCTCATGCACACACACACGTGCATTTTAGCCGCTGGCCAGGCCTAGAGCCTTGAGGAAGCACCTGACGTCGTGGCAACAGAGCTGCGGGTCGTGGCGGTCACCGTGGAGTTGCCGCTGAGGCTCAGGCCCAGGCTGCTGACGCTACTCAGGTTCGAGGAGGCGCTGACCACGGGGGGCGCAGCCGAGACGGTGCTGGAGGAGGTGGAGAAAGTGCTTGCGGAAGAATGGAGCCCGGCGTCGCTCTCCACACTGGTGTGCTGCAAAAAAACAAGGAGGGGAAGCAGGGGAAGGGAGGAAGTCAGGATCTGCAAGAGGGGTACCGACGTGTCCATGCGGAAAAGTCGCATGGCGCAGCAGCAAGGCGCATGTCAGAGCACTGCAGTTCAGCCAGCCACGGGTTCTAGGCTGGATGCATCTGGTTGCGGCTCAGGGGTTTGCTTTCGCACGCTCACCGCCCTCCTGGATAGCTACGGGGCAAGCTAGGCAGGATGTTGGGGGGCATGCACTTTGCAGGCCTCAAACTTAGATGGGAAGCCAAACACAACAGAGACAAAGAGATTTACAACCGTACAGATCTACAAACACCAGCAGACAACCTTGCATCTTCAGCTGTTCCTGCTCCTGCATAGCAAAGTCAGGGATGATGGGATCTGAAACTCACCAGTATCTGGAGGGTCACAGGTTCCCCATCCCTGGTTTTAAGAAACAAAGCCTTACAACCCCTTCAGCTCTCACAGCAGAACAGGAACGAAGGCAGAGGCGATATGCTTGTTGACAGACTGTATGGTTTCAGAATACAGTTATGGGAGCATCTATTTTTAGTATTTCCTCCTCCACACGAAACGCCCCATAGACACACAAGGCTAGTATGTCAGGGAGAATAATATGGAGGGAAACAAAATATTCATTCCCTCCCACAGCATGTAATCCATATACATCACACAGGGCTCACACTGAATGGGGGGGGGGGGGGGGCAGAGAGAAACAAGGGGCGAGTTCCACTACATATATTTCTGGGGGCCAAAGAGCAATTGGGGAATAAACCACTAATCTTCCCCAAGCAGTTCTGTCTGCCACATGACAAGCAGTGCAACTTCCTGGCCTACGGCCTAGGACCCTCGTACCTACGGGACCGCCTCTCCCGGTATGCCCCACGGAGAGCCTCAAGGTCCATAAATAGCAACACCCTCGTGGTTCCAGGCCCTAAGGAAGTTAGATTAGCCTCAACCAGAGCCAGGGCCTTTTCAGCACTGGCTCCGGCCTGGTGGAACGCTCTGCCTCATGAGACCAGGGCCCTGCGGGATCTGATTTCTTTCCGCAGGGCCTGTAAGACAGAGTTGTTCCGTCTGGCCTTTGGCTTAGAATCAATTTGATTCCCTCCCCCTCTTTCTTTTTTCTTTTCCTTTCTCCTCCTGCGATGAGGCTACCTTTTAATATTTTAATGTTTCAATATTTTAATGTTGTATTTTAATTTTGTTTTTAAGTTGTATTCATTCAACTTGTTTTTATTATTGCTCGTTAGCCACCCTGAGCCCGGCCTTGGCTGGGGAGGGCGGGGTATAAATAAAATTATTATTATTATTATTATTATTATTATTATTATTATTATTATTATTTACTTTCCTGAGGTTTATCTAGCATCATTATTTAGCCTCAGTCATATGCTGAAGCCACACCTTTTTACCCAAGCTCAGAATCATGTTTTGTGACCCACTTAGAAACTGTCAAGTTACCTGATGACTTCTGTGTATGAGTTTACTTTGCTTTAAAGGGTATTGTTTTGTTGTAATCTACACTGGGACATAACAACAACATAAGAAGAGTCCTGCAGGATCAGGCCCATGGCCCATCTAGTCCAGCATCCTGTTCTCAGAGTGGCTAAGCAATTGTGCCGATGGGAGGCCCACTCCGCTCACACACGGTTCCCAGGAACTGGTCTTCAGAGGCATGATGCCTCTGTCGATGGGAGGCACAACAACTTCCTCTTGGAAATCAGAGAGGGATTCTAGTATAACCTCACATAACTTCAACCAACGGAGCTCTCCTATGTGCATAAATGCGCTCTTGCCCTTAAAGAGGGAGCAGCCAAAGCAGAAGCAATACCATGCGTGTGACCCAGACAAGGGTACCTGGAAACAGATTGCTGTTGGGTCTTGGGAAGACAGACACGAACTGGCACTCCAAGCCCGCTAATAGGCACCTCCGGCGCCAAAACCTTACTCTCCCCTCTCATTCCCTCTACTCACCAAGAGAGTGGAAGTTGACGTGCGGCCAGCAGAGGTTGACGAGGAGAGGCTGTTCTGAGGGGTGGGTAATGTGCTGTGGGGAGAGAGGGAAGGGAACGCTGGTCAACCCACAGCCAAATGGCTGGCAATGCCCTGTGCCTGGCCTTTTCCATTTAACTTGACCTTTACAGAGGCTTTGGCGCTATTCCATTGGCTCCCCCCTCCTTTTTTTTCTAAAAAAAAAAAATTACATTTATATGCTGCCCTTCATCCAAAGATCTGGGGGCAGTTTACTTCATTTCCGTAGCTGTTTTAAAAACAGCTTGTTTTTAAATCAAATCGACAGAAAAATGGAATAAAACTGAACGCACAGGCAATGCAATGGTTGTTTTCTTAGGCGCAAAATACAGGTCCTCAACTTTACTGCAAAAGGAGGTGGCTAGCCCTCATGACTGAGTTTGAGAAAGCTGCTTTAAGCAGAGTGGGGAACAGAAGATATTCATCTCCTCACTCCCCACCCCCAACATCTGCCATGGCACCAGGTGACTCAACTTTAAAGGAAAGCACACCATTGGGGGGCAGGATTGGGGTCGGTTCTGAGGCCCTCTGCTGCTACCTGCTGTGTTGCGTGGTGGCCGTGCTGGGGAGCTCCTCCGTGTGGTTCAGGCTACTGAGCACCGAAGAGTGCTGGGTGGCCGTGGTGAGCAAGGACGCTGCGGACACAGTGTCGTTGAGAGGCGTCGCGATGCTGGGGGCAGAGGGGGAGTCTGATTTCACAGCGGGGCCTGCAGAACCTAGAGGAGGGGGGCAGGTTTGAAATAATGAGAGAAACACAGAGTTATGGGGCAGATCGCCCAAGCAAGACTTCTTCCCTCACTTCCCCTTGCAAAATTTGATGCAGCATAGAAAGCAACGTTCAAAGGGCAAAAAACCAAGATACAATACACAATTACTGTTTTATAATTTATGATAATTTAGAATTTAAATGTGTTTTCATGTAATGTTTGATACTTCCAGCTGATGAAGGTGAATACAATGGTGCCCCGCAAGACGAATGCCTCGCAAGACGAAAAACCCGCTAGACGAAAGGGTTTTCCGTTTTTGAGTCCCTTTGCAAGGCGATTTTCCCTATGGGCTTGCTTTGCAAGACGAAAATGTCTTGCGAGTCTTGCGATTTTTTCCGCTCCCCCCCCCCCCTTTTTCTAAGCCGCTAATAGCCTTTTAGCCGCTAAGCCTTTAATAGCGCTAATCCGCTAATAGGGTTGCTTCGCAAGACGAAAAAACCGCTAGACGAAGAGACTCGCGGAACGGATTATTTTCGTCTTGCGAGGCACCACTGTACATCGAAACAGGGCCCTGTCCTGGTTTCTGATCCATAACTGACTTCTGCTCAATGATTGGAACTAAGACCTTCAGGTCAAATCTGACTATGGACTAACATGAACTTATCTCTACTCATAAACTCTTATCTCTAATTCTGTAACGAATTATTGTGTTATACACATCCTTATGAGTTTGAGTTTGTAATCCTTGTCAGAATACATACTTTCGAATGGATTAGTTTTTGTTACAATTGAGTATTGATTTGCGAGTAGGGACTACTCCCACTACTGAAACTTATATTGGCCAGAGTTCTTGGTGTGCTTTTTTCCAAGATATAATACACATCAAGTCCAGCCCAGCGCCCTGTTCTCAAAGGCGCCAACCAGATGTCTGCTAGGGGGCGCCTGCAAGTGGGAGCAGAGCGTGCCGCAGGTCCGCCAACACTGCTTGCTGCACAAATTCTTTGCGAGCTCGGCTCGTTTCTTCCCCCCCCCTCCCCGACCGCAGGCATGCTGGAGAGGCACTGACCTTCGGCTGTCTGCGCGGTCTGCAGCTGCGTGGGCGGCACCGAGCTGAAGCCGTTCTGAGAAGAGAAAGAGAAGTCAGCTGCCGTTGATACAGAAACACACATTCGGTGCACAGATCAAGCATCGCCCCCACCCCAGCCAAGTACAGTGGTGCCCCGCAAGACGAATGCCTCGCAAGACGGAAAACCCGCTAGACGAAAGGGTTTTCCGTTTTGGAGGTGCTTCGCAAAACGAATTTCCTATGGGCTTCCTTCGCAAGACGAAAATGTCTTGCGAGTTCCTGCAGGGTTCCCCCCCCCTTTTCCCAAGCCGCTAAGCCGCTTATCAGCTGATCCACTAAGCCGCTTAACAGCTGATTGCTAAGCCGCTTATCAGCTGATCCGCTAAGTCGCTTAACAGCTGATCCGCTAAGCCGCTTATCAGCTGATCCGCTAAGCCCGCTAAGCTGCTAATAGCACTAAGCCGCAAATGGGCTTGCTTCGCAAGACGAAAAAACCGCAAGACGAAGAGACTTGCGGAACGGATTCTTTTCGTCTTGCGAGGCACCACTGTATCCTGTTCTTAAACACCTCCCTATTTTAAAAGACTAGGATCCGTTAAATGTTTTTAGTAGTGATGCTCATCATAGACAGCGGTCAAGCTATGAAGTCACTGGATGCTTTGAATGTGAGACCCAAAGGCATCCACTATTCCCCATATTCTTTCTAGACCAGGGGAGGGGAAGCTGCAGCCATCCAGATGTTGCTTGGACTACAACTCCCATCATCCTTGACTGTCAGTCCTGATGGGAGTTGTAGCCCCAGCAACATCTGGGAGGACGGCAGTTTTTTTGCCAGCCGTGGCCTGGGCTTTACTTCTTGCCCTGAAGAGCCCTGCTGCATCTAACCCCTTCTAGTCTAGCATCCTCTTGCCATCAGCCAGATGCCTCTGGGAAGACAGAAAGTGGGAGATGAAGGCTACTGCCTCTGGCACCATGCAAACTGGCATGACTATCAGTGATAGACTGTCCGTAAAAACGGAGGGTTTCCGCTAAACATTGGAAGACCTCGCCTCTGTGAATTCGCTTAACCTTCTTTCAGACTTCTCGAAACTTGTGAAGCAATTTCACATTCTGTTAATAATAATAATAATAATAATAATAATAATAATAATAATTTATTATTTATACCCTGCCCATCTGGCTGGGCCTCCCCAGCCACTCTGGGCGGCTTCCATAGAAACCAAAAATACAGTGAAATATCACACGTTAAAAACTTCCCTGAACAGGGCTGCCTTAAGATGTCTTCTGAATGTCAGGTACTGTAGTTGTTTATCGCTTTGACATCTGCTGGAAGGGCGTTCCACAGGGCGGGCGCCACTGCCGAGAAGGCCCTCTGCCTGGTTCCCTGTAGCTTTGCAATGAGGGAACCGCCAGAAGGCCCTCGGCGCTGGACCTCAGCGTCCAGGCTGGACGGTGGAGGTGGAGACGCTCCTTCAGGTATACTGGACCGAGGCCGTTTAGGGCTTTAAAGGTCAGCACCAACACTTTGAATTGTGCTCGGAAACGTACTGGGAGCCAATGTAGGTCTTTCAAGACCGGTGTTATATGGTCTCGGCGGCCGCCCCCAGTCACCAGTCTAGCTGCCACATTCTGGATTAGTTGTAGTTTCCGAGTCACCTTCAAAGGTAGCCCCACGTAGAGCGCATTGCAGAGATAACTAGAGCATGCACCACTCTGGCGAGACAGTCCGCAGGCAGGTAGGGTCTCAGCCTACGTACCAGATGGAGCTGGTAAACAGCTGCCCTGGACACAGATTTGACCTGCGCCTCCATGGACAGCTGTGAGTCCAAAATGACTCCCAGGCTGCGCACCTGGTCCTTCAGGGGCACAGTTACCCCATTCAGGACCAGGGAGTCCTCCACACCTGCCCGCCTCCTGTCCCCCAAAACAGTACTTCTGTCTTGTCAGGATTCAACCTCAATCTGTTAGCCGCCATCCATCCTCCAACCGCCTCCAGACACTCACACACTAGGTTCTATCCTAGTCCAAAAGAGACCACCTCTGGCGACAGAGTTTTCCACAGGCTGCCATTCTGATCAGCATCGCTGTCGCGTTGTTAGTAAGGCCCCATCTTAACAGAGCACATGGTCTTCTAATGCAACACACAAGTCAATCAATCTCCTTCTCTGAGAAACGCAGAGGTGACCGGCAAGAAGGGATGGGGCATGAGATCCACACCCGGCTCAACACTAGGCACTTGGGGGCAAAGCTTACCTTGGCCTGGGTCAAGTCTTTTTGGGGTGAGGAGGAAATGGAGTTTGGGTACCGCCGGGTCTGAGTGGATCTCTGCTCGTACAGTGGTCCCTGAGCGCTGTTCTGGGAGGTATATGTTGCTGTAGGCATGGTGCCGCTCTGGTAACCCGGCTCCTGGCTCTTATTGGACGAAATCGTGGACAGAGACTCGCTGCAGGTGAAGAAGGGTCAGGAGATTTCAGCACGCAAACTGCCAATAGGCTCCTGACAGCGGCTTGCAAGAGGCGGCTTCCACCAACTAAGCCTCCTAGATCATGGGTCGGCAAACGAAGACCCAGGGCCCGGATCCAGCCCTATTGCCGTATTTTTCGCCCTATAGGACGCACTTTTCCCCCTCCAAAAATGAAGGGGAAATGTGTGTGCGTCCTATGGGGCGAATGCAGGCTTTCGCTGAAGCCTGGAGAGCGAGAGGGGTCGGTGCGCCTTGACCCCTCTCGCTCTCCAGGCTTCAGGAAGACATCCGCAAGCCTTGCAAGCCTGGCGGGAGGTCCCGCGGGCTCTCCAGGCTTGCGGGCAGCAGCCTGCAGCCCACAAGCTCGGGGGACAGCGAGGAGGCGCAGCGCCGCCACATCGCTATTCCCCGACCTGGTCTGGAGGCTGGCGGGGGGGGGGGAGAAGCAAGCTTACTTCTCCCCCCCCCCGCCAGCCCCACAAGCTCGGGGGATAGTGGGGAGGCGGAGCGCCGTCACCCCGCTATTCCCCAACCTGATCTGAAGGCTGGCGGGGGGAAGAAGCAAGCTTGCTTCTCCCCATCGCCAGCCCCATAAGCTCGGAGGACAGCGGGGCAAGCCGCTGCCCCACGGAGGCAAGAGAGGCTGTCCCTGAAGGCAGAAGAGGGAGATGGAGCGCTCTGTCTCCCTCTTCTAGCTTGGGGATGGCTGCGCAAACCTGGGGGGGGGGGAATTTTTCCCTTGATTTCCCCCCCAAAAAATTAGGTGTCCTATAGGGCGAAAAATACAGTACCTTCCTGATCTAGCCTGCGGACAGTCTGGGAGTCGCAGCATGGATCGGTGTGGGGATTCTGATCGTTCAGGCTGCGCCATTCCCCTCCCACACACAACCGCGGCGGCGGTGACTCCCTCCCTCCTCCTGGCTTCTCCCCGCCCTGCCTAGAGGAGGAAGAGGGCTGGGCTTTGTTGAGCTGTTGGCCGAGTGCCATTTTAAGCAGCCTCTCTCCAGAGCCAGCTCTTTCGCGCTGCTCATCGTCCCTCCGGCCCTGCCGCTCGCAAGGCACAGGTAAGTAGCCACTGGGGCTCGTCTGGTGCTGTGGAGAAGGGAGGGGGGAGTCGGTGGGGGGATTTCCCCCCCCCTTCAAAATATAGTCTGGCCGCCCACAAGGTCTGAGGGACAGTGGACTGGCCCCCTGTCGAAAAAGGTTGCTGACCCCTGTACCAGAGCAAAACATACAAAAGGAGGCTTAGTTTGGTCAGAATTGAGTGCACACTTCCAGAGTTAACACTAAACACATTGCTCCTGGAAAAAGAGTCACCATAGATGCTAGAGGGCCATGAAAATTTGTGTCCTGGGTTTTTTAGATTTATCTACCCATGTACTAGGGACGCGGGTGGTGCTGTGGTCTAAACTACTGAGCCTAGGGCTTGCCGATCAGAAGGTCGGCGGTTTGAATCCCTGTGACGGGGTGAGCTCCCGTTGCTCGGACTCTGCTCCTGCCCACCTAGCAGTTCAAAAGCACGTCAAAGTGCAAGTAGATAAATAGGTACCACTCCGGCAGGAAGGTAAACAGTGTTTCCGTGCGCTGCTCTGGTTCGCCAGAAGTGGCTTAGTCATGCTGGCCACATGACCCAGAAAAACTCTACGGACAAATGCGGCTCCCTCGGCTAGTAAAGCAAGATGAGCGCCGCAACTCCAGAGTCGTCTGCGACTGGACTTAATTGTCAGGGGTCCCTTTACCTTTTACCCATATACTATCTGAAACCAAAGGGGCTCATTGGTTGCCAGATGTGAAATTTACTGGCACTATTTTTATCTCTCTTACCCCACTGAAGGGGTCTTTTTGCAGCCCAACATAGAGACGCCACTGAGGGTTGTGCCTGGGACCTTCTGCTTGCCAATCTGTCTCCCACTTAAGCTAAGACCCTTCCCCCAGATACAACGGCAACAGGCTCGTCTCACCTTGCAGTACTCGTGTACAGGCTGCTCGGAGGCTGGCTGACGGAGGTGCTTGTCGCGGGGGCAGGCTCGTACTCCGAGAGGACAGGCTCCGAACCAAACTGCAACGCCCCGAACTGCAAGTTGAGCCCCGAGATATCCGCAGAGCCGGGCATCTCCACTGCCAGAGCGGGAATCTGAGGAAGGAGAGGTGGCCTGGTGAGCTGCCGACATGCAACCTGAAAGTGGCGCTCCCGCTCTCAAACTGGCAAACCCTGAAGAGCGGTGGCTGTCAAGGCTTTCCACATCCTTCTGTGGCAGAGGGTGTGCCTGGGTTTCAAAGTCGCCTTTAGAGGCTCAGGGTTGTTGCATTTTTAAAATGATCATCATCATCATCACTTAATTGCTAAAAGCGTGCCATGCTTCCAAGCTGCAACAACAAAAAACTAGTTTTAAAAGTAACAGGGTGTACAAAGAACTAAAAGCAATGAACGGCTGTATTATCAGCGTTCTACTTAGTAGTACAGTATATCAAGAAACACCCCCTTTTCCTATGGATATATTAGCGTTTTGATTCAATTGCATCCTCCTAATCTATTCATATTGAGCCGCTGTGATAGGGTGGTATACAAATTTAATCAATAAAATAACAAATAATCTAATGATTTTCACCACTGCCCGTTTCTCTCGTTCCTTTCCAAGGTTGCAGATGGTGCATTTCCCCCACCCCCCGTCCGACGCGAGGTCTTGAACAACAGAATCATGGAGCTGGAAGGGACCCCTGAGGGTCATCTAGTCCAACCCCCTGCAATGTAGGAAACTTACCGTATTTTTCGCACCATAGGACGCACCGGACAATAGGAAGCACCTTGTTTTAGAGGGGGGAGAGCAAGGGGAAAAAATTCTTCCGCTCTCTGCCCAGCACCCCTTCAGTGAAGCGGCAGGAGGCGCTGCGCAGAGAGTGGGAGAATTTTCCCCCTCTTGTTTTCCTGCTCTAAAACAAGGTGCCGTTTAAGGTGCGTTCAGGCGGCTACCTTGGAAGCCTGGAGAGCAAGAGGGGTCGGTGCCCACCGACCCCTCTCGCTCTCCAGGCTTCAGGTTCCTTTCGACCTGCTCTTTGGGGCTGGCGGGGGGAAGCCCACCACCAGCCCCAAAGAGCAGGTCAGGGAGCAGCGGAAAGGCGCAGCGGAGAGGCTCCTGCCATAGGCGCGCGTCACCTCTCCAGCCAGGAGAGGGTCGCAGGGCTATGGCGTCTTCGCTCCATAGGACGCACACACATTTCCCCTTCATTTTTGAAGGGGAAAAAGTGCGTCCTATAGAGCGAAAAATACGGTAAGAGTCTCATGCAGATTCTGGGGGGTTGAATCAGAGACCTTGTGCACACAAAGCAGCTGCTCTACAACTGAGATTCCACCGTTGCCCAATACAATATATTTGAGTCATCATCATCATAATTATCATTTATTTATACCCCACCCATCTGGCTGGGTTTCCCCAGCCACTCTGGGCTGCTCCCAACAGAATATTAAAAACACGATGAAACATCAGACATTGAAAACTAAACAGGGCTGCCTTCAGATGTCTTCTAAAAGTCAGATAGTTGCTTATCTCCTTGACATCTGATGGGAGGACGTTCCATAGGGTGGGAGCCACTACCGAGAAGGCCCTCTGTCTGGTTCCCGGAAACCTCACTTCTCGTAGGGAGGGAACCAGCAGAAGGCCCTCGGCGCTGGACCTGTGTCTGGGCTGAATGATATGGGGTGGAGACACTCCTTCAGGTACACTGGGATGAGGCCATCTACAGATTCAGACCACTGGGTCCACCCAGCTCATTAGACTAGCCTCTGACGCTCCACTCCTGAGCCACGGGCCCCTTCCCGCTCACCTGCCAAGTTCATTGGGCCCTTTGGGGGGCTGCCTCAAGCCTAAGCCCCGCACCGTGCAGGATGGGAAATTCCTGTGTACCTTTGATGTCAAGGACGCTTTCTTCTTCTGCTGCTTCATCTTCTGCTGGGCTGGCTGGGGGCTGGAGGACTGGTTGTCCGAGGAGCCCGGAGACATCTGGGGGACGGGGTTGGTTTTGCTGGCCAGGGGGGACGAAGGAGGCGGCGGGGCCGTGACGGACGCTGTCACCACAGGCTGCTTGTCCTGCAGGAACACTTCCATCATGGCGGAGGTGGGCGGGAAGGCCTGGCGCTTGGCAAACGGGCTGTGCACAGCGGATTCCGACGGGTTCTTCAAATCTGCGTGCCGGAGACGGAAGGAGGGTGGTCAAGCCCGGGACAGGAAACTCCTAGTTCCTCCTCCTTACAAAGCACCTGTGTATTAACCTATGACCTTTGCCCCACCCACACCAACCTCTGGCTGCAGGTGGTTCCCTATGAGGGCATGCAGCCCCCAGGCTGAAAAGTTCCCCCAACCCTGGTTTTAGACGCAGCCGGATCTGCAATAAAAACCTTGTTTGTTTGATCACCACAGGTGGTCAGTCAGCTACCACAGACGCAGGACTGAATTTGCTGATGATGCCAAGACTTGCTATAGCATACGCTGTCCCCCCTTTATAGCTATGAGGGAGCCAGAAAGGGTCTACTGGTATGCAGCTCGTGTACAGGCTGCTCGGAGGCGCTTGTCGCGGGGGCAGGCTCGTACTCCGAGAGGACACTAAGGCGGGAGGAATGTGCAGATTTAAATTTAAATCAGGATTTAAAAATCAGTGAGAAAATAAAGCTCTCCGTCAGTAGTACAAATCTGACCACTAAACCCATGTTGATTTAGGGTATTACTTTTACCAGGAATACTTGTTTTTATTTTTAAAAATGGCTTTTTTTAAAAAAAAAACACCTAATTTCATAGCACACTTTAGCAGGCATTTCGAGGTAGTTTTAATGGTGAATTTTAACTGATCTTATACTTGGTATGGTTTTTCTTTTTAATGTTTACATACACCCATTAGAAATTCTGAATTATTACGTAATTGTACAGATACCCGAAATAATGTTACAGAATCTGCTGCTAAATGAAGAAATGTCTATGGGCTGTTTGCTGTATGCAACACTAATCCTACTCAAAGCAGACCCACTACATAATAATGGAGATATTGGTCTCTTCTGCGTATAATAATAATAATAATAATAATAATAATAATAATAATAATAATTTATTATTTATACCCCGCCCATCTGGCTGGGCCTCCCCAGCCACTCTGGGCGGCTTCCATAGAAACCAAAAATACAGTAAAATATCACACGTTAAAAACTTCCCTGAACAGGGCTGCCTTAAGATGTCTTCTGAATGTCAGGTAGTTGTTTATCGCTTTGACATCTGCTGGAAGGGCGTTCCACAGGGCGGGCGCCACCACCGAGAAGGCCCTCTGCCTGGTTCCCTGTAGCTTTGCTTCTTGCAATGAGGGAACCGCCAGAAGGCCCTCAGCGCTGGACCTCAGCATCCGGGCAGAATGATGGGGGTGGAGACGCTCCTTCAGGTATACTGGACCAAGGCCGTTTAGGGCTTTAAAGGTCAGCACCAACACTTTGAATTGTGCTCGGAAACGTACTGGGATACCGATTTTAGTTGGCAGCAATCCTAGGTTTGTAGGGAAGCGTGCAAATACTCAATTTTTAATAATGTTTTTATTTTCAAGGTACAGAAGCTAAATTTTGAGAAAACAATTGTTACAACAGTAAGCAACAAATAATTTGTCCTGATGAAATTACAATTTTTTTCATGCCAGGTATAAAGTTTCATTTGATAGTCTAAGAGATCACACTGCATTTCCCCCATGAGTGCTAGGTAGATTCCTGCCACAGTCTGAACAATTTATGTATTCAACAAACATTTGCCATCTGTTATAAAAGGAATGCGGATTGTGTTTGCCCTTTGTCGCTCTCACCTGGCATGTTAGTTTCTCAGCCAATGCTGACTCTGTCAAACCAAGAATCAATGTTCAACCCAACACTGGTTTTCCAACACCTGGCTATCTCCATATGGGCCGCAGTCAACAGAAAGGCTAAGAGGTGATTCTTTAGATAATCATGAGCAGATGGGATCCTAAGCCCAAGCTGTGCTAGCGCAGGGGACCTTTCAATTGTTTTGTCATAGAGCTTCCTCAATTTACACTAGAATATGGCAATCTATTGTACAAAAAAGGCCGTGGGCAATGGGACCTACATGTGCAAACACCAGATGAAAAATGGAATGGCTTTCTGGTCTGGGAGACCGCTGAAATCAGTTTCTGCAAAAATATTCTTAAAAAATATTTTTTTAATCTTTTTTTTTAAATTCCACCCTGGTCTCTAAGCTCAGTTCAAAGGCTCTGACAAACCGTACCGCCAGAGGTGCGGGGCCAGAGTGTCTTAGTGGTTAGGAGCGCCAGACTAGGACCTGGGAAAGACAAGGGTTCAAATCCCCGCTCAACCATTAAACTTGCTGGCTGGGACCTTGGGCCAGTCACTGCCTCTCGGCCTCACCAACCTCACAGAGTTGTTGCGGGGATTAAATGGGCCGGGGGGACAGCGTGCAGCTCCTTGGAGGTAAAAGAAAGATGGGGTATAACCAAAGCATTGCTTAGATCCCCTAATCCCTTCCAGTGGTTTGAGACTGCCTGCCTGGCTTTTTAAAAAATAAAAGAAAAAAGAAAGAAAGATGGGATATAAATGCAAAATAAGTAAGTGTTCTTCACAGATTCAATTCTGGCTGCTAGAGTGGCCGGATACGGAGGTAGGTACACAGTAGTACCTTGAACGTAATCCGTTCCGGGAGTCTGTTCGACTCCCAAAACCGTTCGAAAACCAAGGTGCGGCTTCCGATTGGCTGCAGGAGCTTCCTGCGCTCATGCGGAAGCCGCGTCGGACGTTCTGAAAAATGTCCGCAAACTGGAAGACTTACTTCTGGGTTTGCGGTGTTCGGGACCTGATTTGTTCGACAACTAAGCTGTTCGAGAACCGAGGTACCACTGTACTGAGAAGCAGTTATTAACTCAACAAAAGATCCTCAAGCGGATTCAGGATTTGGGGGCATTCAGTGTAGCCCTGCCAGGGCTGTAACAGTGAACTGTGCATTCCAACACTCTCCCCATTCACAAGAGCCCTCCAGCTGCCCCCTTCCACCTTACCGTACTGCACGAGAGACGAGGAGTGGCTCGTGGTGCCACTGTCCCAGGACGTGGCCGCGCTGCTGCTCCCAGATGGCTGAGGATGCTGAGCTGCCAGCTGAGCCAACGCCTGGGCGGTCTTGAACTGCTCCAGGAACTGCGAGCCGGTGGTGGTGGTGGCGGCAGCTGAGGCGGAGACTGCGGTGCCTCCGCCGCCGCTTTTGGCCTCGCCGACGTCGCTGAACCCCTTCCCCAGCATGCCGACCTGAAACGGCAGGAAGGGAAGGGCGGCTGAAGCAGGCACATGGCGGCTTTGGCCGGGCAAAACAACACAGCAGCCCCAGATGGGGACCAGGAGGCTGAACTCTTCTAAATACAACACGTGCACGACCGCGGGGTTCAGAGGCTTGTCCTTTTCCTTACCATGCCGTGGTGCGGGAAGGTGTTCCCCGAACTGGGCTGGGATATAGGAGCCTGCTTGGAATTGCTGAACACCAGCGGCTGGCTGAGGGCAGGTGCCTGCGAGGAATCCAGGTTGGGTGACTCGTTCTCCAGAGAAGAAGGGGTCTTTCCTAGCAGCACAGCAAGGTCGATTCTAGGAAGGAGGCAGAAGCGTCACCGTGAGCGAGGGGTTGGGTGAGTGGCCTGGCCGGCCCACCACTGCTCCTGCACCAAAATGGATGCCCCATGCCAGGGCTAAAGCTAACAAAATGAATTTCAATAGGATCAAATGTCAGGTTCTGCACTTAGGGCAGGAGGAACCAGCTGCATAAATGTAAGACCTGGGTTTCCAGTAGTACATGTGAAAAGGGTCTAGGGGTCTTAGTAGACCACAAACTGAGCACGAGTTAACAGCAGCAAAATAAGCCAATGCTATTCTGGGGTGCATCAACAAAAGTACAGCGGCACCTTCGGTTGCAAACGGGATCTGTTCCGGAGGCCCATTCGCAACATGAAAACAACACAACTCACAGCAGTGCGCAGATTGCGATTCGCTGCTTCTGCGCATGCATGTGGTGTCATTTTGCGCATCTACGCAAGTGGCAAAACCCGGAAGTAACCCTTTCCGGTACTTCCGGGTCGCCATGGGACGTAACCTGAAAGAACGTAACATGAAACGGACATAACATGAGGTATGACTGTATAGTGTGCAAATCCAGGAGGGTAATAGTACTGCTCTATTCATAGAATCATAGAGTTGGAAGAGACTACAAGGGCCATCAAGTCCAACCCCCTGCCAAGCAGGAAACACCATCAGAGCACTCCTGACATATGGTTGTCAAGCCTCTGCTTAAAGACCTCCAAAGAAGGAGACTCCACCACACTCCTTGGCAGCAAATTCCACTGTCGAACAGCTCTTACTGTCAGGAAGTTCTTCCTAATGTTTAGGTGGAATCTTCTTTCTTGTAGTTTGGATCCATTGCTCCGTGTCCGCTTCTCTGGAGCAGCAGAAAACAACCTTTCTCCCTCCTCCATATGACATCCTTTTATATATTTGAACATGGCTATCATATCACCCCTTAACCTCCTCTTCTCCAGGCTAAACATGCCCAGCTCCCTTAGCCGTTCCTCATAAGGCATCGTTTCCAGGCCTTTGACCATTTTGGTTGCCCTCCTCTGGACACGTTCCGGCGTGTCAACATCCTTCTTGAACTGTGGTGCCCAGAACTGGACACAGTACTCCAGGTGAGTATTCTGCCCTGGTCAGACCACACCTGGGGTTCTGTGTTCAGTTCTGGGCACCACAGTTCAAGAAGGATGTTGACACGCCGGAACGTGTGCAGAGGAGGGCAATCAAGATGACGAAGGGCCTGAAAACCAAGCCTTATGAGGAACAGTTGAAGGAACTAGGTGTTTTGCCTGGAAAAGAGGAGACTGGGAGGAGATATGATAGCTATCTCTTTAAATATCTCAGGGGCTGTCACTTGCAGGATGGAGCAACCTTGCTTTCTCCTGCTCTGGAGGGTATGACCCGAAGCAAAGGATTCAAGTTGCAAGAAAGGAGATTCCAACTAAACATCAGGAAGAACTTTCCGATGGTAAGAACTGTGGAATGGGCTCTCTCTCTTGGGAGGTGGCGGAGTCACCTCCTTCCTTGGAGGTTTTTAGCAGAGGCTGGATGGCCACCTGTCACGTATGATCTAGCGGAGATCCCTGCATTGAAGGGGGTTGGACTAGATGACCCTTGGGATTCCTCCCAACTCTACAATTCTGTGATCTGCTTGTGCACAGAATTAATGTGCAGTGTAGAATCAGGCAGGGTTGGCAGAGGTTCTTGGGCATACCAGCAAGCTGCTGAGGTGGCTGGATGCATCTGTGCCAACATGACACCCTCCAGATGTTTTGGACTACATTTCCCAGCAGCCCGTGTTAACGCAGCCATTGGCGGAGGCTGCTTTAGTCTCTGATCTGGCATCCACGGCGGATTTGCTCGTGTTCAGTGCATGCTACAGTATGGTCCTGGGAAGCAAATGCACACAGAAACCGGGGCACAAAAGACCTTACACCTCAGGGAGAAATTTGTGGGTTTTGTGTTGGGTTTTTGTTTTTGCTTTTTCAGGCAGAGGGAAGCCCCTTCTGGGGGCCACACCTAGAGCTTGGGGAGGGCCAGAGGCGAATGTGGACAGAGCAAGGAATGTGAATTTTCCCTCTGTGCGGCAGCCTAGTTTGAACACATGCACCCCTCTCTCTATCCTCCATCCTGGGAAGCAAAAACAGCTTTATCAGAGCTCAAGGACACATTCCAGCCAGACAAAAAACTCCCAAGAAGAGCGCAAAGGAGGACTGTTGGTGAGGAATGTGCCTCTGGATGCTGTGCAATCTGGGGGGGGGGGGGGGGCGGTGTGGAAGAGTCCCAAGGGCCAGATGGAGAGGACTCAAGAACTGCATTGGTAGGAGCCAGCGCAACAATCAGTAGGAGTCAGTTTGGGGGGGGGGGGGCGCGGGGGCGAGAAAACCCAGAACAACGCATGGGGAGGTGAGAGAAGCAGTAAGATTGTTCTATCTGGCAAGCAGAACTGCTTCCGTTGATGGAAAGATTGTAATAGCACGCCTCTGAATTCTTCCCAGGGTGTCCTGACTTAGCCCTGCCTGACCTCTGGTCATACAGTGGTACCTCGGGTTACATACGCTTCAGGTTACAGACTCCACTAACCCAGAAATAGTGCTTCAGGTTAAGAACTTTGCTACAGGATGAGAACAGAAATTGTGCTCCGGCGGCACGGAAGCAGCAGGAGGCCCCATTAGCTAAAGTGGTGCTTCAGGTTAAGAACACTTGCAGGTTAAGTACAGACCTCTGCAATGAATTAAGTACTTAACCTGAGGTCCCACTGTACTGGCCAGGGCTGAAGTGAGTTGGAGAGTCCATCAACATCTAGAGGACTACAGTCCTGTCCGCCACATCCTGGATAGGGCAATGGTTGTTTGCTTTCTTCCCCTGCTCTCTCCCCCAGCCCCGCCGCCAAAAAGAAACGCATTTCTAAACTAAAACCCAGCTACTGTGGCAGGCGCAAATTGACCACCTCTGTCCAGCCGTGATGGTCACATTTTCCGCAGGCAGAGGCACAGAGGAGACGTTGGAGGCAGTGAAGATCTTGGTCTCTGAAAGCTGGGGAAGGAAAGGAGAGGCAGGAAAGTTAGGGTGATCCCAAGTTAGAGAAGGCAAAGCGCACACAGAAAGGGGAGCGACGCAAGAGCTGGGGTGTACCTACATCTTCATTCCAGTCCTCGGTCCCCCATTCCTCCGTCGCCGTCCTCCATGCACCTGGCAAAGAACAAAACAGAGAGGGGGTTTGGTACAAGCGGATCCTGGGTGCTTCCCGGGAAAAGGGGGTGATTTTCAAGAAGCATTGCAAGCAGCTAAGCAGGTTGGTGCCCCTCGCCCAGACAGACACAAGCTTGGGGTGGGGGGAGAGGAGGAAAAATATGGGCACACCACGCAAGCTCCCCCATCCACTGAACCCCAAAGCAAAGAGGCTGGACTCTGGAATCACTGTGGGGAAAAGAGATGTCTTCCTTGACCCCGTCCTGAAACTCTCTTCCCTTAGGAACAAACGGTGATGGACAGCCCTACTGATATTCTACATGCCCAGTTCCACTGCTCTCTTGCAATCAAACGTGGCATCTCTCGACGCTGCCCATTCCTCCTCCTGCCACTGCCCCTCCCCAAAGTCCTGCAAAAGCCCAATTTTCCCAGAAGATCGAAGCCACCGGGTTAGGATCCGTACAAAATGGTCAAGTCAACGGAAGGTTCCGTTTGTGCATACATGTGTGTTCATGCAGATTTATAAACTGCTTCATTACAACAGTGTCTAAGCAGTGTATAAATAACTCAATACTACACGATGCTCGTGCATCCTGCAAGAGACTGGCTCGGCTGTCTCCCCCCTGCAAAAATTTGCTTTCAGCCCTATGAAAGCGAAGGCTGGTCTTTTACCGTCTCAAAGAGGCAGGTTGGGTAAATGGTTAAGAAAAAGCTGAATCAAGATACATTTCTTTCCTACTTTTACTAAATAAAAAAGCCCCCCCCCCCCCCATGCTGCTGTTCAGGTCACTTCCCTGTTCCTTGAAATCTTCATTTATTGACTATGGGCATTTAAAAACATGCATACACTCTGCTGGCACCTGAAGGTGTGTTTTGCTTTTGTTTTTTTCAAAAATCCACATAGCGCCATTAGCCAAAAGTGCAAGGGAAAAGATATGAAGACTTGAAACTGGGGGGAAAAGAAAACTCTGCAAGGCACTACAGCTGGGTGTTGGACGAGGGAGACTTGAAGCACCCCCCCCCCCGCAAGCCACGCTTATCAGGCATGAAGCTCGTCGAGAGACCTTGGAGCAGTCCCACACTTTCTCTCTTCAGTCTAATCCAGGTGCGTAACCCCCAGGGCTTCTCAACTCCCATCAGCTCCAGCCAGCAAGGCCAAGGGCCAGAGATGATGCAAGCTGGTAGTCCTGCCTCCCACGTCCCCGCACCTCCCCAATCTGCTCTGGGGTTTCTTCCAGCCCCCCCCCCAAAAAAAAGTAGAATGAGGGGGCGTGCCAGGAGAAATTCTGCTGGGCCAGCTTGAGAGGTTTTACTCGCACAAGACCTTCGCTAGATTCAATACCCTGTCAGCATTCGCCAAATCTGCAGAAGTCTGCACCCACTTGGTCCCTGGGTGGCTAGCAAACCCGACTTGTGTAGCAGGACTGCCTCCCCTCCGTAGTCCATTCCCCGCCTCTCTGCACCCGCAAGTCAGGCTATCGATGAGTTTTTTAGAAGTTGCAGAAGGGGATTAACTCAGGATTTCTTCATGGTCAAGGGGCACCTAACCTGTCTTCAGTGATCCCAAGTCTGCGCTCTTGCTTACGAACATAAGAAATGGCCTCACAGGATCAGACCAAGGCCTCGCCCAACTTTCTCTGCAAGAAATCTCAGCCGCCTGCCAGCAACTGGCCAGCGATCCACCAGGAGATTGTAAGAACCCACCAGTGTTAACTAGCCACCAGTTGGAACTGCAAACGAACCATCTGTAGATCTTGAGGAAGGCGTTGCAGCAGAAATTGCCTCATCATTGGCTCCTCAGAAGGCCAATTAGATGGAACCTCTGTGTTTAGAGGCAGTGTATCTGTGGATGCCAGATACTGGGGGACTGTCACCTTCAGTCCCGCTTGTGAGAGCCCAACAGAGGCACCTAGCTGGTCCCCACCCCCCAAAAAAACCCAGAAATATAGATGGACTCCTTGGTCTGAACTGACAAGGCCATTCTGAGCTTATGTCCCAAGGATACATGGCCTTGGAATCAAGATGCAAGAGCTTTAAAGAGCCAGGAGAGGGGAACCACAACAGGGGCAGCCACAGCCGGTGGAGGGTGCAATCAAAACAGCCAGGAAAGCAAATTCATCTCTCCCCCCCCCCCAACACAGAAAAACACAACACATGGAAGCCCAAAGCCCGCCTCCCCTTAAAAACACAGAGGTGTGGGGGAAGGCGGGTGGGGTGGGGTGGGGTGTCAGTGTTAGTAAAAGCACAGGCAAGAACGTACACATATTCATTAAATGAAACCAAACCGAGATGGAAAGAGATGGAGGAGGGCAGGGGTTGTGGAGTGGGAGGAACGAGACAATGACATATCCACAGATATATTCCAACTTATAAATAAAGAGATCCCGGGCAATTAGTGCACCTGGATTTCTCGTACCAGGAGCAGTGTCAAATTTTCGGGGATAATTTGACCCCTCACCCCTAATGTAATCAACTCCTGAAAAGAAACAGAAAAAAGAAAAAGAAACAGAAAAAAAGAACGGGGTAAAAACAGTGAAAACGGTTTTGTATTCTAAGAAATGAGAAAAGCGAGGCGATTCTGCCGCTGCCGCCACCCCCTTCCCCATCCCAAGACTACTCTGCCGCCCACCATACCTGTGGATATTGTTAAAATTAAAAATATATACTTAATACTACAAACTAATCATGGGAGTATGAAATGAGGAGAGCGTTCTGTAGACACCGTGGACAAGTAAACCCTCCTTGGGGGCCAATGAAAAGGGTCGTCCCTTTCCAGTGACAACTTTTAACAGTCCCCCTTTCTTAGCTCAGGACACACAAAGAACGGCGGGATCTACTTCCAAGAGAAAAGTTAAGACACTGCAGTTCTCTCCCCGCTTCTACATTTCTACTGCACATCCAGGTAAGGGAACCTTCCTGCCAAAACCTCAAGTGGTCTTTTTGTCCAAGCAGAAAGACAATGTTGTCTTCTTCTATGGAGGAAGGCCAGAGCTCAGAGGCAAGACCCAAGGTTCAATCCCCAAGGGCATTTCCAGGTAGGACTGGCAGAAAGGCCCCCCTCTGCCTGAAACCCTGGGAGGGGGGTGCCTGCCGGTCAGTGTAGACAGTACTGAGCTAGATGGACCAGGATTTCCCAAACTTGGGTCTCCCTACTGTTTCGGGGCTACAATTCCCATCATCCCTGACCACTGATCCTGCTAGCTAGGGATGATGGGAGTCCAAAAACAGCTGGAGACCCAAGTTTGAGAAGCTCTGGTCTAAGCCATTAGAAGGCAGCTTCCTGCATTCAAAACTTTAATTCCCTGAAGTTATGCTGTTGCTGAAAGAGATGGAAAGGGTGTGCAATGGAGCGGTGGGTGGAGATTATTTCTCTTCCCTCTCAAAAGCTTTGGGAAACCTTCGTTAAAATCATAGGCTGGCGGACCCAACTCACCCCTGCCCAGTGGAGGTTAACCACCACACCCTAAAGACCAGGAGTAGCTGATGTGATGCACTCAGATGATGCTGAGACTCCCAGCTCCCACCAGCCCCAGCCAGCGTGGCTAAAGCTCAGGGAAGATGGGAGCTGGGAGTCCAGAGGCTTGCAGGGTACCACAGGCTCTCCAACCCTGCACTAGGACTTGCCAGGGACACCCTCAAACTCCAGTGCAACTTTCCCCACAGGTTTTGCAGTCGAAAATGGATCCGAAGCGCTTAACGTGGATTGTAACTGCAACCCAAAGCAGTTTTAAACATAAATAAAACCAGCCTTTTTTTTTTTTTACAGCATCAAGCACAAGTAAAATGGCTGGGTTTAAGGGCATGATGGGGCAACTGGATAGGCGTTAAGTGGCTCTAGGTGGCAGAATTGGGCGACTTCAACCACACAGGAGCATGGCAGGTCATGTGCTGGGAATGGTGGTTCTCTCCCCACACCCCCAGTCTCCATTTAAAACAGTGTTTTTCAAACTTGGGTCCCCAGCTGTTGTTGGGCTACAGTCCCCATCATCCCTGACCACTGGTCCTGCTAGCTAGGGATGATGGGAGTTGGGTTCTCAGCTGTTATTGGACTACAGCTTTGAGCTGTGTTGACATAAAGGGATCTCTGGGGAAGGTGTCTACCTGCAATACCCAGAGCGCTGTTGCCAACCAGCCTAGTCAATACTGGGATGGCTGGACCAACAAGCTGACTTGATAAAATGCAACCCTTTATGTTGAAGAAAGGCAAGCTGTATTGAAGGGGACCCACTCGTTGGCCTTTTGACTGACGGGAGCTGAACTCTGGCCCCAAACTGCGGCAGCACAAAACGCCCAGGTCACTTACTCGTGCCGTCGTCCGGCTCAAAGCTCCCGGTGCTGTTCCATGTATTGCTGTTACTGTTCCCGTAGCCTTCTTCCGTGCTCGTGGGCTCGGCGTAGTCCGCGGGGTTGAAAGTTCTGGAAGACAGGGTGGGTGAGGAAAGGGGAATTTGACCGTACATCTCAAGGGCACGTCTGTCCTGCTTTGACCCTTTAGTCTCTTCCCTCCCCCTATCCAGGCCACAGGTGTGTGTCATCTGGTCACAGATAAACTCCCTAGCTCTGCCCACCCCACCCAAGAATCGAGATAAGACAAAGGCTGCGAAGCTTACCCCATGCCTTGGGCTGAAAACCTTCCTCCCCGCCTTCCAGATCCACCTGCAACAAAAAAAGACAGGCAGCTTTAAACCTTACTGGACCCGGGATGCAACTCTAGGTAAACTAAACCAGATTTTTAAAAGTCTTCTATCTTCACCCATCTCTTATTTCCACCACCAATTTCACTCCTTTGAACCAAGGATGGGACTACAACTTCCATCATGCATCGCTGATATCGGTCGGGGATGATGTAAGTCAGCCCCCCAAGAACTTTGGGGGGTGGAGACAGAGGGCCCCCAGCCTTGCTTTAAAGCAAAACAAAAATGAGTCTACTGATACAACCACCCACCTTGTAGGTACCAAATTGAGACTGAGAACTGGACTAGTGCCAGAGTTCAAATCCACAATGAAGGTGGGACAACTTGGGATATTCTAGATGTGGAGAACCTGCGACCCTCCAGTTATTGGGCTCCCAACTCTGACCATCTGCAGCAGGCATGGCTGAGGGCCAGGGTTGAGGGGCACTGTGGCCCCCAGAAGGTTCCCTATGGGGGAATGAAACTTCAAGTCTGAAAAAGCTTCCCCTGCCTGGTTTTAGGTGCAGTCACATTAGGAATTGAACACCTTGTTTGTTTGATCACCGGAGGTGGCCAGTCAGCTATCACAGCTGTAGGACTGAGTTGGCCAACGATGCCAAGATTGCTGTAGCATACGCTGTCCCCCCTTTATAGCTATGAAGGAGCCAGAAAGGGTCTACTGGTATGCAGCCCACCGTACGGCAGGAGGGATGGATTCAAAGGCACTTTAAATCAGGATTTATTTATTCTTTGTCTGTCCTGAGTCTTGCAATGTTCGTTTGATGACCCTGAATTCTAGTGCTAAGAGAGGAAAACCTTTCTAGATCAACTTCTTACACACCATACTTAATTCTATACACCACTCAATCACCTGCTTTTATGGTCTTACAAAAAGTGCATCTGATCCATCCTGTTCTCAAACGGACAAGCTAAGTAAGGGAAGCCTGAAAGTCTCGCTTTCCACACTCGATTCCCAGAAACTGATTATCAAGAGACACCCTGCCTCCGACAGTATGGGGAGAAAACAGCCATCGTGCCTAGTAGCCACTGGCAGCAGTCTCCTCCATGGTAATTTCCAGTCCTCTTTGTAAAAGCTATCCAGGCTACTGAGCCGCCTCTCTCACCTCTGCCTCGCCCGCGGCCTCGTCGCCCTCTCTCTGTGCCTCTTCCAGTGGGTCCGGCTGTCTTGCCACTGTCCAGTCCATTCTCCTGGCCCCGAACTGGAAGACACAAAACCACACTGGTAAGTTTCCAGTGTGTTGAGTGCATGGGGGGGGGGCAGGGGCGCAAGGCTCGAGTGCAGTGCTGAATGAATGAAGGATTCTTGAGCGACCTGCAGAGAAGCTGGCAGAAGCTGAATTGGCCAAGGGTTTGCCCTGCCCACCAGGTGCACCCTCTCGGAAGTTCAACCTCTTGCCAGGGGAGAGGTGGGCGGTGACAATCCACACATGATCCCCTTCCTCTACTACAGGAGAAGCAACCCACGCCACTCTGTTCCAGTTTTCCCAGCCCTGCCCTGCAATAGGCTCGTGTCTAAATTTTACAGACTCAGCGCCCTCAATTTCCCTCAAGGGTCTTTAGAACGAACCACCTGCTTTTAAAGGAATGGAGATACATGATCTTCAGATGAAAACAAAATACAACCCATAGGTTGCAAAACAGATGTTGTAAAGGGGGTTGGGTGGTCTTTTTTGTTTTAAAGAAGATAAAGGTAAAGGTAAAGGTACCCCTGCCCGTATGGGCCAGTCTTGACAGACTCTAGGGTTGTGCGCTCATCTCACTCTAGAGGCCAGGAGCCAGCGCTGTCCGCAGACACTTCCGGGTCACGTGGCCAGCGTGACAAGCTGCATCTGGCGAGCCAGCGCAGCACATGGAAACGCCGTTTACCTTCCCGCTGGTAAGCGGTCCCTATTTATCTACTTGCACCTTGGGGTGCTTTCGAACTGCTAGGTTGGCAGGCGCTGGGACCGAACGACGGGAGCGCACCCCGCCGCGGGGATTCAAACCGCCGACCTGACGATCGGCAAGTCCTAGGCGCTGAGGTTTTACCCACAGCGCCACCCGTGTCCCTTTAAAGAAGATACAAACACCCAAACAAAACACTTCTTTACCGTTGGCTTGTGAAACGGCATTTGTATAAAACAGGTCTCCATTTTAAAAAACAAAAAACCCTAAGGATCCCGATTACCCAAAACACCTGGATATTTGAAACATTTTGTTGACTCCCAAGCAGAGCGAACTATTAAAAAATAAAGAAAGTGTGGAGCAGGAATTAAAAATGTGACTGTTATTTTTCCAGCTCCGTGCACGGCAATGCCAGGTACGACAGGGAAGACATAACTGCCCCCACGCTGCACATCTCTGGCCGTGAGATTTTAACCATCTGCTACCTTTCCTCTCGTCTCGTTGCCCCACCCCACACCGGCAGCTACCCCGCACAAAGTCGCGACTCGTACACTCTCTTCCGCGGCTCGTCCCTCGGCCCCTTCTTGGCAATCCACCTCGTCGCCGGCTGAAGTCCCGCTCCCTCTCTCGGTTCTCTTTGCTTTCTTCGCTGGGTTCCGTCTGCCCGCTGTCTTTCTGTCCTGAAACCCCCTTCTTCTTCCCAACCATCTCCCAGGAGTGCTGTGAAGGGAGAGGCAAGATTTATTCCCATTCTCCATGCACGGAACACACGTTTAATTTCACAGATACATGCAAGAAACATTCTACAGGTTTCACTGAAGTTGGTCACGGTCATTTTATTAAAAAAAACCCACAATATTATTTTTCAAAAAATATTATTTTTCAAAAAGCACCGTACAGAAGAGATGCGGATATTCTTGTGCTGACCCCTATAAAACAGTGTACCGGGTGTGTTCATACATTTTAGATTAGTTGCAAAGAAGGTATTGTAAAACTAGACTTGTACCCGGTTATTGTTTCTTAAAGTTTATAAAGTTCTATTTTGGAAAATAAAAACTTCCATGAAAAAAAAGAAAGAAAAACCTGCTAGATATTGACTAGAGTTAAAATTCCAGTTCAGTTCTGGATATTTTTTGAGGGGGAGGTGGGGGCAGAAAGCATAATTGCATCAACCAGGTTTCATTTTTTCACATTTCTAAAATGAGAATTCATAGAAGGAATCAACACTGGAGTGAAGACAACAGAATATTTTGCCAACTAGAAGCAGTATGCAGAGGGGGCCGTGAATGTCAGGAGAGGAGAACCGCAAGATCTGGGCCTGGGCCGATGACCAGGTGAGTCTTCTCAGGTTGGGGGTAGAAAACCTGTTTCTTCCCAAGGGCCGCATTTCCACCTGGGGAACCTTCCAAGGGCCACATGCCAGGGTTAGACAAAAGTGGGTGAGCAATAAATGTACAAACCCACCCCTCTCTGTCACCCATACAGATGAGAGGCATTATCAGAGCTCAAGGACACATTCCAGCCACCCACAAATGCTTGGGATGCCAAGCAGGGCTAGGGAGCGGTGTGGCCTGAGAAGTGTTCCAAGGGCTAAGCCATGGGTAGGAAAACTAAGGTCCGGGGGCCGGATCCGGCCCAATCGCCTTCTAAATCCGACCCGCAGACGGTCCGGGAATCAGTGTGTGTTTACACAAGTAGAATGTGTGCTTTTATTTAAAACGCATCTCTGGGTTATTTGTGGGGCATAGGAATTTGTTGACCCCCTCAAAAATATAGTCCAGCCCCCCACAAGGTCTGAGGGACAGTGGACCGGCCCCCTGCTGAAAAAGTTTGCTGACCCCTGGACTAAGCTGAGAGGCCTGGAGTGGGGCATGCAGCCCCTTGGGCTGCTGTTCTCCCTGCCTGCCTTAGACCCACACTTAACTTTAATTTAAACCACAGAATCCTACACAGATTTTATAGTGCCCATGACCTGACTTTTCAAGATCTGCCTCACTCTGTCAGCTTTTCTCCTGGGTCTCTCTCTCTCTCTCCTTTCAAACTCCTATCAGCTGCAGTCAACGCAGCCAGTCACGAGGGATGATGGGAATTGTAGTCTAGCACAGATAGGAGACTGTGAACTGCCTCATCTTCCGAGACATGGGGTCTATACATGGGGTGCCCTTCTCCCCTCCCCAATGCTACTCCCTTTGGCCAACAGAGAATAAAAAAGGCCTTTGCAACCCGCAACGCCACTCTGCTAACCGAGCCTGCAAAGCCGCAGATTTACCGTGTCCGGGTTGCCTTCCAACAGCACGTTGATGGCTCTGTTGACATCCCCATTGCAGTCGTGCAAGGCAATGACACACTCATCCTGGTTCTTGCCCGTGATGTCGATCAGCTGCCGAGGGAGAAGGAACAAAGGATAAGGCCACCCGTCGACTTGGCTGGGACCTGTCACCAGTCACGGGACTTCAAACCCCTGAACCAGAGTGCCTCCCTCAAGCTATCTAAAGCAGCCATGAGTCCATCGTGTTCCTCTCTCCCAGGAGACATCAAAGACAGCTGGCAGGGCAAGGAGTTAAAAGGTACACTCTCCTCGGAGAAAGAGTCTTCCCCTCTCCTCACATCCTCCAGCATCCCCAAAAACTTACTTGTTTCACTTTCTCCTCAAAGTCAGCATCGTTGTGGTCGGATATCATCTGTGCAAGTCGGATTTGCTCTGCAGTGGCCTGTGGAGACAGGGGCCAGAGGTGGAAGTGTTAGAATAAAACAGGGCAGAGAGACAACAAGGTAGCCCTGTAAGTGGGGCGTCTGGCCGGAGGCAGGGAAGCTGCCTGAGTAAAGAATGAGCTTGACACTGCCATTCGCTCTGCCCTCAGATCTGAATTGGGTACTTCCAAGGCCAGGCAGCCACAGACATCAGTGAGGGAGGAGGGCAAAGCAACAAAGCTCCCACTATGAAGTTACGAGGGAAGAGCTGTGTAAAGCCCTGCCCTACTGGCTTAGATATTAATCACCTGCTCAGAGCTGATAGGGGGGAATTTTCTCATACAGACACAACTATGTAACTACGTTATTCAGAACTGTAACTTTAAGAATTTGCACCTGAGCTAGCTTCTTCTCTCACTAACCCTCGTCTTAAGATATTGTAAACCCAAGGAGCAGGGACTGGTTTGTGTAAGCCACTCTGCTTTTTGGCTAAGAGGCTGAGTACAAATACACTGGGACTAACACACTCGGACCAAGACTGAGAGGTTTTAGTCCTCAGTTAAGGGTGAGGATCCAGAGTGCAGTCTAAAGTAGGGATGATATGTATTTAAATTCTCTCCCATCGTGTCTTTTCTGATCTCTGTTAAACAAGGATAAAGGCGTGTTGTGATTATCAATGTAAGAGCTCAAATCCTCTATGTTCACCTCTCTTATTAATCTGGTATTAATTTTCTATTTCTTATACATATCAATAGCACAACATGCTTGCATGGAATGCAGATTAATGGAAAAGCAGAGGTTCTGGAACAGAAAGGATAAGATATTGTCCCCTTTTGCAACCTCTCTTCCCCTCTTTGAAAAAAACCCAAACGTTTGAAAACTGTAATAAAAATGAATGATAGGCAACTGGTTGGGCTTATCAATGGGGGAGGTTTCAAAAGATTTTCACTGCCCAGGCAACCAGATGTTTTATCCAGATAACCCAACAAGTTCAGCATCAGTGGCCGGGAAATTAGTCCTTTCACCTGCCACACGTATCAAGAAAGTTTGAACACTGTTTTCTCTTTAAAAAGGTAGAAGCGTAAGAAGGGTCTCCCCTTCTCCTTCCGATTCTTCCTGTGATTGCCCACAAAGCCAGAACTTTGCCTCAGCTGCTAAGCATGCAAGCTAAGAGCAGCCCGAAAGGGTGCGGAGGAGTTTTCCTTTGTCTCGTGGTAAAGACGTTAGGCCAGCGTGCTCTTAGTCACAACGGAAAAAAGGAAAAGGTGAGGGAGCCAAGAGGACTCCTCCCCTCCCAAAGCCAACTGGTTTCCATGGACACCCTGGCCTGCTCCGCCCTCACCTGTGGCCTCTGTTTGTGCTGTGCCTGGTTCTGCGTCTGCTCCCAGCTTCCCCGGGCTCGGTTAGTGCCCACCGATGTCATCATTTACAGTATATACAAATAACAGTATTTACAAGGTAGAACTCTGTGGAGTGGAGAGAAGAAGAAAAAAAGTTTTTTTAAGGAAACGAGCAAGCAGATGGCCCAGCCACATTTTGCCAACACATCCCCTTTTGTGATTAACATGGAAGAACCAACTCCTGATCCCTTAAGTCAGGCATGTCCAACAGGTAGATCATGATCTACCGGTAGATCACACCCAGTGGCAGATCACTGGCTCCCCCCAAAGAAGCTCAACACCTTTGACCTGAACTGCCAGATCACTGCCAGTTTTTAACTCTGTGAGTAGATCACAGCCTCTTGGGAGTTGGCCACCCCTGCCTTAAGTCAAGGGGTCAAGTATTCTTTCTCCCAGTTCTGCCCCACATCCTGGTACAAATTGCCTTCTTAAAACCATCAGCTTGCGAGGACTCGCGTATCCCAGGTGCAGAGTCCACTCCTCAAATCCCTCAGACTCACGCCAGTTCTCAAAGGGGAGAGTTCCAAGCTTGTTCTCAGCTTTGGGTGAAAAACCCTTTGATAAAACCCATCTCCTCAAGGAAAGTTTCCATGACCAATGGAAAGTTACAGGTTGGTGTTGCAACAAAAAAAAGAAAAGAAAAAGGGAACTTTGACAAGTTGGCATCTCAGAGCAGGGCAGCGACATTCTCAGGCTGAGCTGCATCCAGCAACCCTCAGAGCTGGTAACCAGGGAGTCGTCTTCGCAAGATCAGAGTTTGAAGCAAGGGTTGAAGCAGGGTCTTTCCTGGTCCTCGGGCTCAGATTCTGGCCCCAAAACCACACCAGTTTTCAACAAGAATCACAGCAGTTTTCAACAAGAATGAAGCAAAGTTTTATAAAGCGGCAAGAGGAGGTCCTCATAAATCTGCGCTGCCCTGCCTAAAAACAGTGGCACAAACCCTCTGGAAATTTGCACTCTGGAAGATACATTGAACCCAGAACGCCTACGAGCGCAAGGGATCAAAGAAAGCATACATTTCATAAAACCCACACCTAATAAGTTTGAGAGGAGGACCATAGCTCAGAGGCACCAGCTTCAATCTCCAGGTCATGCTGGGGAAAGGCTCCCTTGCCTGAAACCCTGGAGAGCTGCTGCCTGTCAGTGTAGACACTACTGATCTGGATGAGCTAATGACCTGACTTCCCAAGTTCGTTAGTAGGCTATTATTCACAGTGGCCAATGCTGACCAAATCCGATACAAAGAAATCCAACTAAACGATGGGTTCTATTAGAAATGACAATTCCCCCCCCCATGAGTTAACAAGACACTGTGGCCAGTGGGGGGACAGTTTTTTTCATCAGTCTCCCCTTCCTCCTGTTTTTAAAAAAACATTTGGGAGAGTAAAGAGGCCCTGGTACTCCATGGGCTGAAGCATGGCCAGAGTTTATACTAGGTGATTGCAGGGGAACAGAAACAACAGAAATAATATTGATATTTTTTTCTTGCAGTAGGGATGAAGGCGAGGAAACTTTTGCAGTTCAAGGGCCACATTCCCTCACAGACAACCCTCCAGGGGCCACATTTGCAGGGCCAGAGGAAGATATGGGCAGAGGAACACATGCAACTGTTAACATTATATCAGGGATGGGGAGATGTTTTGACCCCTAGATGCTACTGAATTACAATTCCCTAACCACAGGTGTGGGGATGTGGGTGGAGCTGTGGGTCAAACCACAGAGCCTAGGACTTGCCCATCAGAAGGTCGGTGGTTCGAATCCCTGCGACGGGGTGAGCTCTCGTTGCTCGGTCCCTGCTCCTGCCAACCTAGCAGTTCGAAAGCACGCCAAAGTGCAAGTAGATAAATAGGTACCACTCTGGCGGGAAGGTAAACTGCGTTTCCATGTGCTGCTCTGGTTCGCCAGAACATGCTTAGTCATGCTGGCCACATGACCCGGAAGTTGTATGCCGGCTCCCTTGGCCAATAAAGCAAGATGAGCGCCGCAACCCCAGAGTCGTCCGCGACTGGACCTAATGGTCAGGGGTCCCGTTACCTTTTTAACCACAGGTGTGCTGACTGGGACTGATGAGAACCGAAGTCTAACAACCTCTGGAGGGCCAAAGGCGTTAGACAGTAGGCGACAGTCCAACCACACAAGAACCAGAGATCTCTACACACCGTTCTATATTCAGCTAGGCAAGAAGCATTGCCACAGTTAAATGGTACATTCCAACCAGGGGAAAGCCCTTGAATAGGGTGCAGAGCAGTGGCAGCGTCTTGGAAGAGTCCCAAGGGCCACATCCATGCCCCAGGATTGAGGTTTTCCATCCATGCAATAGGGGTACTGTGCTTCCAACAGAGATTGCGGGAGAGCAGGACAGAGAGAGAGAAGGAAACCATTTCTCTCACACCAATGCAAGAACAAAGTTCTATGGGGCCACCAGAAAGGAAAGCATGCTTGAAAAATAGGCTTTCTCCAACAACTACCTACTGTTCCTTAGGGAATTCTGGCATCTACATGCAGAATGACCACGAAAACACAGCAATTATTCCCAGGCGATGGGAGTCGTGGGCAAGCGGATCACGTGGGTCTTGGGATCCTTAGTGGCGCATGCTGGGGGCAACTGAGCACAGGAGTGGCAGACAAAGTTACAAAGTGGTCTGGAACAAGGGACAAAAACTCCCATTGGTGGGTCCGTGCTACCTGTACACTCTTATCTCATGTATGAACTACAGCCACAGGTGCTAGATTCAGTCCCCAGCAAACAAGGTTTAAGGATCCCAGGTAGCAGGTAGAGCCAGCCTGACCAAACTCAGATATATAAGCTAATCGCCAAATGGCGATTAAACCTAGGTTGCGGTCACCACAGTGGCATGTCTAGATTTGTTATTTTTATTAATTTCATTTCTATACTGTTCTAGATCTTAAAAGAAAAAAAGCCAAAGCAACATTTGACAACACATTAAAACGTCAAATAAAACAATCCAGATTATAACAAATTCAATCTTCAAAGAAAATATTTCAGATCCTTTTGTAAGTGACATTTTGCTTTCCCCGTATTTATTTACCTACTTAATTTATAGAGCTGCCCCGTAGCAGAAGGACTCTAGGAAGCCAGTGTGGTGTAGTGGTTAGAGTATTGGACTAGTACTTTGGAGATCAGGGTTCAATCCCCGCTCAGCCATAAAGCTCACTGGGTGACCTTGAGTCAGTTGCAACCTCTTAACCTACCTCACAGGGCCATTGTAGGGATTAACTGAGGAGGTGAACCTCGGACTCCTTGGAGAAAAGGGTGGGATCTAAATGCCACAAATAAGCTCTTCTGCTTACCTGATTAAGAAAACTGGAAGGGCCAGCCAGATGGAGATGTCAGTTGCTAGCCCAGCACCCAGAGACCTCCATGTGGTTGCAATTGGACCGGCACCAGTCACAAAACGCACCTGGCGCCTGGCTAATTTCTAGCACTGAGCTTGTCTGTTAGAGGAAGTCAGGCAGCAGGCAGGAAAGGCCTTGGAGGCCTGCTCCCCTTAAGTGTGGTAGACAGACGAAAGACTCTGCTGCTACTCCATATGGGAGGGTTTTGCACTGTCTTTGCCCCGAACAGTAAAATGTCTTGGTAAAGACCCCTCTCTGACCGAGACCCTGGAGAGTTGCTACCAGTCAAGAACAGACTATTCTGAACTAAATGAACCCATGGTCTGACTCGAAACAAGTCAACTTCCCTTGCAGGGAGGAAAAGCTATAGCTCAGTGAAGTGAGGTCAGGCTGCAGCTAAACAACTGCTTTTCAGCAGTGAGCTAAGCAGCTCTGCATACAGAACACAGACTTTTAACCCTCTGTTCTGCAGGATGGCTTCAGGACAGAGTGGCCCCCCTCCAAACCCTCACAGCTTCAACAAAGTCGAAAACCTTGCTGAAGACAAACCTCTTAAGCCCAGCAGCCTGTAATAATAATAATTTATTATTTATACCCCGCCCATCTGGCTGGGCCTCCCCAGCCACTCTATAGTCATGATTTGTGTTAAAATAAGCTGGCTTTTGTAGTTCAGAGTCTGTTTTACTTGAATTTTCTTTTTTAAAAAACAAAGATGGGAGAACATTAAGAACAATTAGCATGAACCTGTTCCGCATGCAATATGCCATAACAGAATTTTATTTTTAGACCTTTCCAAAAAGGTTGGGAACGACGTCACTGCCCAAGACCTTGGGGAGCTGCTGCCAGTCAGAGCAGCCCTGATGGATCTCAGCAAATGTCTAGCATCCATTCCAGCAGCCTACTCCACATAACCAGACAGATATGTCCCAAGACGGCCACAAAAACAGGACAGAAAAGTGAGAGCAACAGGGATCCAGAGACAGACAGATTCCAAATTAGCCATCATGGCTAATAGGCCTCTCCCTCTCCCATCAATCTGTCTCATCCCCTTCTAAAGTTATCCAAACCAGCAGCCTTCATCAAATTCTACTGTGCTGAATCCTACAAATTAATGCAGCTTCAATTAGTTAATGTATAATGCAGCTTCAAAATACTCAGATGACATTGAGGTGGCTCTCTTCCCCTACACTCCTTTTCAGCCCCTACAAATTACAAGGCCTTCCAGGGGAAGCACTGTGGGGCTATTTATGCTCAGGTCCTGACCATAAATACCTCCCTGAGTTGGCATAAAAAGGAGCCTCAGTGCACTTCCTGTATTACAACGCCAGCAGCTTCCATCTCGTGGGTGGAATAAACTTCCTGTTTATACGTGTGTAGGCCTTCGAGTCAATGACAGAAATCTATAGTTGTCCATTGCTTCCATACAAGAAGTTTCATTCCCACACAAGTCTGGGGGCTTAGAGGGGTCTATTCAGGTGCCCTCAGTACCCACAGCTGGGAATTTGGAGAGAATCCAACTAGATTTCTCAGTCCCTACAGATCACTGCACCATCAAGAATAAGAGTTAAACAGCGTAATCACACCAGATTGGACACCCCGGAAACTCACTGATAAGCTGGAGAAGATTTTGCAGAGAGAGAGAAAAGAAACTCAGAAAGAACACAGAAAGGTCCAGATAAGTTGTGTGCAGGGGAAAGCCTGAAAATACTGATATAGAGAGCTAAAGAAAATAAAGAGATGAAGGATGTGATGTGATGAGTTTCTTTAAAGGAGAACAGCCACTATTATCTGAGATCACAGTTTGGGCCAGGATGAAAAGCTGTTGGTTTCAGTTCACTCAGGATAATTAAACATTAGAAACAATATTTATACAATACTCAAAGCCTTTCAGCCACACTACTTCAACTATCTTTAAAATAATTAGTAAGATTGGTCAGTGCTAGGATTCCTATTATTACTATTCAGTACGAATAGATAAGGCAGTGTTGCTCTCCCAATGGAAATTTATTCCTAAATATCTGACACCCCATCATATCAAAGATAAACAAGAGCACTGCTGATGTTCAGCTCATAGCTTGAATGCTTAATCATTACACTAAGAAAAAGTTCCTCAGATGCCTCAAAGCCCTGCTTCACATCCTTTTCCTGCAGAAGACCCCAGGTTTAATCCCAGGTAGGGCCAGGAGACCCCTGTTGGAAACTACAGAGAGCTACTGCTACCCAGAGTGGAGACAATACTGAGCTAGCTGGACTAATGGACTGAATAGCTTTCTGTGTTCCAAACAAAGTCTCCCAGAGCAATATGCAGTCTTCTTTTTATAAGTTTGAAGGAAAGGCTGCCATGGGTCTGACAGACCTTTTAGTGATGAATACCCTCACGTTAAAGAAGAGATCTGGTCCCACAAAGCATCTTCTGGGACTCCAAGATTCTAAGAACAAAGCAACAAGAAAGATGGTTATTGTTTTTCTGGAGAGAATAGATACTGGGAAAGGCCAGTGATGCTGACAGGGTGTTTAGGCTTCTGGCAACCTGAGCAGGCAAACTTCACAGCTATAGACGGAAAAACACAGGTACACACAAAAACCAAAGCAACTTTCCCTTTAGCAAAACATTTTTTTGTACCTAAGGGTGCAGTTTTCTGTGACTTAGCCCCACAGAAGTCAGTGAGATGTGGTTTGGAGTCATAGGACTGGACTGCACAGGAGATCACAATGAAAACACACTTTACAAAAAGCTATACACCTTAACCCTGAAACTTGTTTTGTGTCTACAGCAGTATATATATATATTTAGCTGTAAATATGATTTATTCATTAGTAGTAGTGGTAGTAATAACACCTAAAAAGGATCTTATCTGCTGGACTCTATTTTCTCAATATGAAAAAGTTTAGAGTATTATTTTGGTTAGTTACAAGAACTGCCTTAGGAGAGACATAATGGAAAAAGTGTTGACTTTCATTGTGCGATGCCTGAGCCCTTAAACTCCTAAAGCATGGATGGAGAACCTTTGGCCCTGAAGAGGTTGCTAAACTGCAGTTCCCATCATCCCTCAACCATTGGGCATGCTGAGGCTGATGGGAGCTGAAGTCCAACAACTTGTTCTAAAGAGCAAGGGAGGGAAAAGGAATATTAGCACAAATCCCAAGCCTCAGAAAGGAGAAACAAATAAATAAACAACAAAGCAGTCACTCACTGGTTCTGTTCCTTGTCCGTGAGGCAAAAATTAACAGCAGCCTAGGTTATAGAGGGATTGCTCCAAGGATTAAACTGTTCCATCTACTGTCTTTTAAAAGCACAGAAGCTGCAAACTTAAACCCACTTACCTGGGAGCAAGCCTCATTGACCTCATCACTCCTCAAGTAGGCATGGTTAGGATTGAAATGTACATTATTAAGAAGCACTTTCTGAGAAGCAAGAACTTAGGTAGAAGAAGCCAGGCAGAAGAGAAGATGCTGAATAGCAAGAACAGCAGAACCACGTGTGTTTGTGCTGTGTTGATGCAAGTTCTCTGGCACAAAAAGAGGGCCTTTTGAAGGATGGGAGGCAGAAGCAGTATGATAAGCAAGGACTGGCCACGGAGCTGCAGGCAGTCAGCTTTCTCAAAGGCACCAAATCTCAACTGAAATGGCCATGTGGAAAGTGGAGGCCCTAGAAATGGTACTGGTCACTTGGAGCAGATGGCCTGGCCGGAGGGGGCAGTGATGAGAGAAGAGTGACGGAGACCAACACAAACTCCCAAGGTTTGAGGAAAAATGAGCTAGCTGTCCTGCAATACAAGCAGAAACACCATTACGCAAACCCCACTGAGTGGCATTGAATCCTCAGGAGAATGGTGGTAGTTAGCTTTTAAAGGCAGGACAAGAAGAAGCTCTGCAGTATTTGAAAGTCTCTTTTCGTAAACACCACACCCTTTGGATTGAAAGCTTCCGGCACCAAGGGAATCCTGGTTCTTTCAGTGCTCCATCTGTCTGCCTGGCACCAGAGGTCTTCGCAAAGTGTCCTAGACAAAGTTGCAAGAGTAATCTGATAAGGAAGTTCAGCACCAATGCAACACAGGCTTCGGAGACCTGGATTCGAAACACCGTTCGGTCACAATGTTCACCAAGGCCAGTTATGCTGTTTCATCCTCAAGCAAAAACAGCGAGGGTTAGATAGAGGAAGGTAACACATCCTGAATTCTTTAAAGGAAGGGCAGTATCCAAAAATATTTTTAAAATCCAAGGACGCAGCCAGGAGTTTAAGGAACAGTCCAGAAAATTATTTAGCATAATAAAGGGGGAAGTTTTATAGCCAGTTAACAGTTTATTCAGAAGTTAAGTACTACTTGCACGAGGTAACTTTATAGTAAGGGATGCACTAGCAGCTCAAACTTACAAAGTAATAAGGTGAGAAGAGTCTTGCAAGATCTGGAAAAAGGCCCACCTAGTTCTTGTTCTCAAAGTGGCAACTAAACACTTCTGAGAAGCCCACAAGATGGGCATCAGCACAAGAGCATTGATTTTTAGGAAACTGGTATTCAGAGGCCTTTGTTAAGGGTGGACATAATAGAGCTATGATGATTTGTAGCCACAATGAGACTCGTCTTCTTAAGTTCCAGCAGCTTAAGTTCTTAAGTTCCTCAGGAAACCAACATTCAGAGGCCTTTGATATGGGACAAAATATATATCCATGATGACTCGTAGCCACTGATAAGAATCATTCGCCGTAGTCCCGCTTTGTACAATGGAGTTTACCTCTTTACTTCAGTGCCCAAAGGACTGCAGCTAGAAGGAGCCCGACCTAGCTTCAGAGTTACTCACACTGCTGCAAACTTGGCACAAGCTCTCCCCCCCACCCACAAAAAAAAAAGAAAGAAGAAAGAGGAGACTGAGGAACTTTCTCTCCTCCCCTGACTTTTTTTATTTTTAAATCGTTTCCACGTGCAGGTTTTTAAGGGCTACTTGGGGAATGTTTACAGATCCGCGGGCGGTGGGGACAGAAAAGAGAAGTCGTCTAACTCTCACAGTTCCCCTCCGCCACCAGCCAGATTTACCAGCTTTTTACATCCTGGTGGGGAGCGGGGGGAGAGAAAAACAAGGGGTCTTGGGGGGAACGAACAATGGATCCGGCTTTCTAGAGAGGAAAAGAAAAGTCTCCCCCACCTCGATCGCAGGGAGCTCCCCCCAGGCCTGGTTGTCCGGGAAGAAGGATCAGCTTGCAGTCAAGGGTGGGGTTGTGTTTGCGGTAAAGGATTTAGAGTGGTGGTTGGGGGGGGGGGAGGAGAGAGTTGGAAAGAAAGACTCCTCTCTCTCTTTTCCCCGGTCCACGGAGCTCTCTGGAAGCGGAAACAGCCCAGAGGGCCTCAAGGTGGGGCGAGGAAGAGAAGGAGGAATGTTTTAAAAATAGTGATGAGAGTAATAACCATAGTAAGAAGAAGGGGGGTAGTTTACCTACCCAGAGGTTGTGGGGAAAGGATCGACCTCGAAGAAGTTTGAGCTTTGGGGGGGGGGGATCGGTCCCGCCTGGTTCAGCCCGACTCAGCCCCTCCCTGGCCCAGCCTGGCGCGCTACGCAAGTCCCCGGCTTCGCTCTGGCCGACTAGGCCGCGGTGGCGCTCGGGACCGGAACTCTCCCCTCCTCACGCCCCCTTCCCCCGCCCTCGCCCCCTCCCTCCCTCGGAAGGCCCAGCAGCTCCACCGCCTCCTGGAACAGTTCCTGCCGGCCGGACTTTCCCCCCTTCTACTCACCCTCCACGGAAAGCTCCTTTTTTGAAGCCCAGGGGAAAGGGGGAAAAAAAATCCCCTCACAAAATCTATATACATATATAAGTATGTATTAAAGAAGGAATTTATTATTATGATATGGTGGGGTGGGGGGGAAGGGGCGGGGCCGGCGCTTAAAGGGCCCGCGCGCAATTCCCGGCGCGGCCGCCAACTTTACCTGAGTCTCCACCGCCTCCTCCGCCGCCGCCGCCGCCGCCACACACACTGACAACTAACCCAACGCGGCCGCGGGGCCGCCCCTCTGCCCCCACCACGTGACGCGCGCGCGCGGGGATTGGAGGGAGGGCCGCGGCGCGGCTTCGGCCCGCGTCACGTGACGGGCGGCGGCGAGGGAGGCCGGGCCACGCCCCCTTTTCTGTTGTCCGTCAAGAGTCCGCCCGCCCGCTCTTCGGCTTTATCCCGGCGCGCTTTCGCACTCTTACCCCGCCCCTCGCAGCCTCTCCCCGCCCCCCGAACGTTTCCATTGGCCCCGCCTTCTTAAAGGAACCACGTGACGCCTCCCTGCCAGAACTCACATGGCCAAGGATCCAAAAGGGGAGGTGGGTCTGTAGGATAGGGGCCGTTATCGTCAGCGGCCACTTCCGGGTCCCGTTGGACACGGTGGGCTTCGTAGAACTATGTTTTACTCAAGAGTAGACCCTTGTTGAAACTCATGAGCCGAAGTTGTTTATTTATTTATGTGAAGAGGCTGCACCCTAATGTTTTAATGTTGTATTTTAATTTTTTTTAATTGTATTTTAATCAACTTGTTTTTATTATTGGTTGTTAGCCGCCCTGAGCCCGGTCTTGGCTGGGAGGGCGGGGTATAAATAAAAAATTATTATTATTATTTATTATTGAATGTACTGTATTATTATACTAGTCATGTGTATTGACTCCAATGGGTCAGCTTTGAGTAGGACTAAGCACTGGGTGCAACTCAGTGTCAGACAATCAGATGGGCGGGGTACAAATAATAAAATTGTTGTTGTTGTTAATAAATCTGTTGTTGTTTTAGACCTTTTTTTGAAGAGGCGGCGGAGAGAGGACTTCAGCTAGGAACCTTGTGTAGCGTAGCAGTATAGTTTAGTTAACTATCTTTGTTTCTTAAGTTTTGCTGCTTTTGTGTTTTCTTCCTAGTTTATTAACTGCACAACCAAGAAAGTTTTCTGATATTTTACATATTTCTATCAATTATAAAACAATCAAAGCGACTGAACATTAAGGCATGGGTTAGGGGGAAACTAGCAGTACAGTGGGTTGTTGTTGTTGTTGTTTAGTCGTGTCCGACTCTTCATGACCCCATGGACCAGAGCACGCCAGGCACTCCTGTCTTCCACTGCCTCCCGCAGTTTGGTCGAACTCATGTCCCTAGCTTCCAGAACACTGTCCAACCATCTCATCCTCTGTCGTCCCCTTCTCCTTGTGCCCTCCTTCTTTCCCAACATCAGGGTCTTTCCCATGGAATCTTCTCTTCTCATGAGGTGGCCAAAGTATTGGAGCCTCAACTTCAGGATCTGTCCTTCCAGTGAGCACTCAGGGCTGATTTCCTTCAGAATGGAGAGGTTTGATCTTCTTGCAGTCCATGGGACTCTCGAGAGTCTCCTCCAGCACCAGAATTCAAAAGCATTCCCATCATCCCTGACCACTGGCCCTGCTGGATGTGAGACTGAGAACAACAGGAGGGCCACCAATTGCCCCCTCGTAAATTAGAGAATGGGCCCTATCTCGCGCACAGATCTCCCTTTCTGTTACCTGTGTACCTACTGACCCTATCCCTTTCTCTCTGAGTTGGTCCTGCACGTGGCGACGTCCCATTGGGAACCGGAAATGCCGCTCACATTCCACTCAGTGGGTAACCCCAGCCCTTCACTCGCCCCCTGTAACCTCCCCCACTAGCCGGGCCACGTGACCCTCACATTCCCAGCCCCCTCCCCAAAACCCGCTTCCCTCAGTCCAGCATTTGCTATTATTCCGCCCCCCTCAACACACACACTCTTTTATGTCTCCTCCCCTATCTGTTATCGCCTCCTTCCGGTCACCTGACCCGACGCGCCTCTTCTCCCGCCCTCCGGAAACCATAGAGTCTGAAGTCTGAAGCGGGAGGTGTTGGGGACCGCGTCACGTGACGGGGGCGCAGGCCGGCTTCGGCGCCCGCCATGTTGCGTGGCCCTTTCGGGCGGCCGGGCCAGGCCAGGCGCCAGGGCCGGGGATGGCGGCGTCCTCGACCTCCTCCTCGTCCTCCTCCTCCTCCCCCTCCCCCCCTCCCCAGTCCAGCAACTGGCTCTCCGGGGTGAACGTGGTGCTGATCATGGCCTACGGGAGCCTGGTGAGGACAAACGCCGGGCGGGAAAGGCGGACGGAGCGAACGCGGCGGAGAAGAGCGGCGAAGGAAGGGCGGCCCCTCTCGGGGCGCTGAAGGGAGGGAGGGGAGGCGAGGCGCTGGGGGATCCCGTGAAGGGCGCGCGTGGAGGGGGGGGGGGAGACCGCAGCGTCGCCATGGCAACACGCGCCTCCCCTCCTTTCCCCGGGTCTCTCTTTTTGCCATTCACGCCTTTGGCCCCGTCGCTATTTCGGTTATCCCTTCATGCCCTTCTGTTCTCCCGTTTCGCCCTCACAACAACCCTGCGAGGTAGGAGCTCCCAGATTTGCCCCTGCGAGGTAGGAGCTCCCAGATTTGCCCCTGCGAGGTAGGAGCTCCCAGATTTGCCCCTGCGAGGTAGGAGCTCCCAGATTTGCCCCTGCGAGGTAGGAGCTCCCAGATTTGCCCCTGCGAGGTAGGAGCTCCCAGATTTGCCCCTGCGAGGTAGGAGCTCCCAGATTTGCCCCTGCGAGGTAGAAGCTCCCAGATTTGCCCCTGCGAGGTAGGAGCTCCCATATTTGCCCCTGCGAGGTAGGAGCTCCCAGATTTGCCCCTGCAAGGTAGGAGCTCCCATATTTGCCCCTGCGAGGTAGGAGCTCCCAGATTTGCCCCTGCGAGGTAGGAGCTCCCAGATTTGCCCCTGCGAGGTAGGAGCTCCCAGATTTGCCCCTGCGAGGTAGGAGCTCCCAGATTTGCCCCTGCGAGGTAGGAGCTCCCAGATTTGCCCCTGCGAGGTAGGAGCTCCCAGATTTGCCCCTGCGAGGTAGGAGCTCCCAGATTTGCCCCTGCGAGGTAGGAGCTCCCAGATTTGCCCCTGCGAGGTAGGAGCTCACAGATTTGCCCCTGCGAGGTAGGAGCTCCCAGATTTGCCCCTGCGAGGTAGAAGCTCCCAGATTTGCCCCTGCGAGGTAGGAGCTCCCAGATTTGCCCCTGCGAGGTAGGAGCTCCCAGATTTGCCCCTGCGAGGTAGGAGCTCCCAGATTTGCCCCTGCGAGGTAGGAGCTCCCAGATTTGCCCCTGCGAGGTAGAAGCTCCCAGATTTGCCCCTGCGAGGTAGGAGCTCACAGATTTGCCCCTGCGAGGTAGAAGCTCCCAGATTTGCCCCTGCAAGGTAGAAGCTCCCAGATTTGCCCCTGCGAGGTAGGAGCTCCCAGATTTGCCCCTGCGAGGTAGGAGCTCCCAGATTTGCCCCTGCGAGGTAGGAGCTCCCAGATTTGCCCCTGCGAGGTAGGAGCTCCCAGATTTGCCCCTGCGAGGTAGGAGCTCCCAGATTTGCCCCTGCGAGGTAGGAGCTCCCAGATTTGCCCCTGCGAGGTAGGAGCTCCCAGATTTGCCCCTGCGAGGTAGGAGCTCCCAGATTTGCCCCTGCGAGGTAGGAGCTCCCAGATTTGCCCCTGCGAGGTAGGAGCTCCCAGATTTGCCCCTGCGATGTAGAAGCTCCCAGATTTGCCCCTGCGAGGTAGGAGCCCCCAGATTTGCCCCTGCGAGGTAGGAGCTCCCAGATTTGCCCCTGCGAGGTAGGAGCTCCCAGATTTGCCCCTGCGAGGTAGGAGCTCCCAGATTTGCCCCTGCGAGGTAGGAGCTCCCAGATTTGCCCCTGCGAGGTAGGAGCTCCCAGATTTGCCCCTGCGAGGTAGGAGCTCCCAGATTTGCCCCTGCGAGGTAGGAGCTCCCAGATTTGCCCCTGCGATGTAGGAGCTCCCAGATTTGCCCCTGCGAGGTAGGAGCTCCCAGATTTGCCCCTGCGAGGTAGGAGCTCCCAGATTTGCCCCTGCGAGGTAGGAGCTCCCAGATTTGCCCCTGCGAGGTAGGAGCTCCCAGATTTGCCCCTGCGAGGTAGGAGCTCCCAGATTTGCCCCTGCGAGGTAGGAGCTCCCAGATTTGCCCCTGCGAGGTAGGAGCTCCCAGATTTGCCCCTGCGATGTAGAAGCTCCCAGATTTGCCCCTGCGAGGTAGGAGCCCCCAGATTTGCCCCTGCGAGGTAGGAGCTCACAGATTTGCCCCTGCGAGGTAGGAGCTCCCAGATTTGCCCCTGCGAGGTAGAAGCTCCCAGATTTGCCCCTGCGAGGTAGGAGCTCCCATATTTGCCCCTGCGAGGTAGGAGCTCCCAGATTTGCCCCTGCGAGGTAGGAGCTCCCAGATTTGCCCCTGCAAGGTAGGAGCTCCCAGATTTGCCCCTGCGAGGTAGGAGCTCCCAGATTTGCCCCTGCGAGGTAGGAGCTCCCAGATTTGCCCCTGCGAGGTAGGAGCTCCCAGATTTGCCCCTGCGAGGTAGGAGCTCCCAAATTTGCCCCTGCGAGGTAGGAGCTCCCAGATTTGCCCCTGCGAGGTAGAAGCTCCCAGATTTGCCCCTGCGAGGTAGAAGCTCCCAGATTTGCCCCTGCGAGGTAGGAGCTCCCAGATTTGCCCCTGCGAGGTAGGAGCTCCCAGATTTGCCCCTGCGAGGTAGGAGCTCCCAGATTTGCCCCTGCGAGGTAGGAGCTCCCAGATTTGCCCCTGCGAGGTAGAAGCTCCCAGATTTGCCCCTGCGAGGTAGGAGCTCCCAGATTTGCCCCTGCGAGGTAGGAGCTCCCAGATTTGCCCCTGCGAGGTAGGAGCTCCCAGATTTGCCCCTGCGAGGTAGGAGCTCCCAGATTTGCCCCTGCGAGGTAGGAGCTCCCAGATTTGCCCCTGCGAGGTAGGAGCTCACAGATTTGCCCCTGCGAGGTAGAAGCTCCCAGATTTGCCCCTGCAAGGTAGAAGCTCCCAGATTTGCCCCTGCAAGGTAGGAGCTCCCAGATTTGCCCCTGCGAGGTAGGAGCTCCCAGATTTGCCCCTGCGAGGTAGGAGCTCCCAGATTTGCCCCTGCGAGGTAGGAGCTCACAGATTTGCCCCTGCGAGGTAGAAGCTCCCAGATTTGCCCCTGCGAGGTAGAAGCTCCCAGATTTGCCCCTGCGAGGTAGGAGCTCCCAGATTTGCCCCTGCGAGGTAGGAGCTCCCAGATTTGCCCCTGCGAGGTAGGAGCTCCCAGATTTGCCCCTGCGAGGTAGGAGCTCCCAGATTTGCCCCTGCGAGGTAGGAGCTCCCAGATTTGCCCCTGCGAGGTAGGAGCTCCCAGATTTGCCCCTGCGAGGTAGGAGCTCACAGATTTGCCCCTGCGAGGTAGAAGCTCCCAGATTTGCCCCTGCGAGGTAGAAGCTCCCAGATTTGCCCCTGCAAGGTAGGAGCTCCCAGATTTGCCCCTGCGAGGTAGGAGCTCCCAGATTTGCCCCTGCGAGGTAGGAGCTCCCAGATTTGCCCCTGCGAGGTAGGAGCTCCCAGATTTGCCCCTGCGAGGTAGGAGCTCCCAGATTTGCCCCTGCGAGGTAGGAGCTCCCAGATTTGCCCCTGCGAGGTAGGAGCTCCCAGATTTGCCCCTGCGAGGTAGGAGCTCCCAGATTTGCCCCTGCGAGGTAGGAGCTCCCAGATTTGCCCCTGCGAGGTAGGAGCTCCCAGATTTGCCCCTGCGATGTAGAAGCTCCCAGATTTGCCCCTGCGAGGTAGGAGCCCCCAGATTTGCCCCTGCGAGGTAGGAGCTCCCAGATTTGCCCCTGCGAGGTAGGAGCTCCCAGATTTGCCCCTGCGAGGTAGGAGCTCCCAGATTTGCCCCTGCGAGGTAGGAGCTCCCAGATTTGCCCCTGCGAGGTAGGAGCTCCCAGATTTGCCCCTGCGAGGTAGGAGCTCCCAGATTTGCCCCTGCGAGGTAGGAGCTCCCAGATTTGCCCCTGCGAGGTAGGAGCTCCCAGATTTGCCCCTGAGAGGTAGGAGCTCCCAGATTTGCCCCTGCGAGGTAGGAGCTCCCAGATTTGCCCCTGAGAGGTAGGAGCTCCCAGATTTGCCCCTGCGAGGTAGGAGCTCCCAGATTTGCCCCTGCGAGGTAGGAGCTCCCAGATTTGCCCCTGCGATGTAGAAGCTCCCAGATTTGCCCCTGCGAGGTAGAAGCTCCCAGATTTGCCCTCATGACAATCCTGCGAGGTAAGAGCTCCCAGATTCCCCCCCCCAATCCTGCGAGGTAAAGGGACCCCTGACCATTAGGTCCAGTCGTGACCGACTTTGGGGTTGCAGCGCTCATCTCACTTTATTGGCTGAGGGAGCCAGCGTACAGCGGGTCATGTGGCCAGCATGACTAAGCCGCTTCTGGCAAACCAGAGCAGCACACAGAAATGCCATTTACCCTCCCTCTGGAGTGGTACCTATTTATCTACTTGCACTTTGACGTGCTTTCGAGCTGCTAGGTTGGCAGGAGCAGGGACCGAGCAACGGGAGCTCACCCCATCGCGGGGATTCGAACTGCTAACCTTCCGATCAGCAAGTCCTAGGCTCTGTGGTTTAACCCACAGCACCACCCGCGCCCAGATTTGCCCCCACGACAACCCTGCAAGGTAGCAGCAGCCGGAACAGCCTGCAAAGAAGCCGCGGCGTTTTGAGAAAGCTTCACAAATTCTGCAGCGGCATCAGTTTCCCCCTCACACATACCAACACGAAAGCTTGTGCTCAGTTACTAGAGAGCATGAGACTTTTAATTTCAGGGTCAGGGGTTCGAGCCCCACGTTGGGCAAAATATTCCTGCTTTGCACCGGGTTGGACTAGATGACCCTCGGGTTTCTTTCCAACTCTAGGATTCTGCACTGGAGCGACCTTTGTTAGCCCTCTCCAGCGCTACACGGACACCGTGATGTCTTTCATTTCATCTGTGGGGCAGGTTGGACGCGTTGCAGGTCCCTCTTAGGTTGATGCCACCTGCGGAAAAAGACGGAAGTGGACCTCTTTCGGGCAGCAGAATTCCAGCTTTTTGGAGCTACAATGACAGAACTCCTCCAGTTTCACATTCCGCACAAAGGGATCCTTCTGCAGATTCAAAACTCTCACTGAATCCTTTCCATTTTTGCTTTCTTTTTCCTTGAATGGGTCTTGACTGCCTAGAACCGGCCCTGCGGGGAAACCAGCTCTTCCAGTGCTCAGTACTGTGGTGCCTTCTCACGTCTCGGGCATGATGCCCAGGTTGACGGCAGGCCACAATTGTATCGGCCTCTTGTGCCGCAGCATCGCTTTGCTGGCTTGTGTACAATGTATTCTCACTATCGATACTTTATAAGCGTGGAGGAAGTAAATCCCTGTGGGCAGATTGTGGGAAGGGGTCAGGATTGCTTCAGTTCTGTGATACTGTTTCAGCATTTTTTCTGTCCTTTTTTCCAGGTCTTTGTGCTACTCTTCATATTTGTCAAGAGGCAGATCATGCGCTTCGCCATGAAGTCCCGCCGCGGCCCCCATGTGCCAGTTGGGCAGCACGCACCAAAGGTTTGTTGGCAGGCAACCCTGTTTTAGGGTTAGAAGGGCTGGGGAACCTCGGAGTCTAGGAGCTGTATGCTGCCCTCCAGGCCTCTCTGCTTGTCCTTTGGGATTCTTTTCCTACACAAGACTCGGACCAGATAAAATAAAGTGCTTCTTTGTGCAGCACATAGATAATAATAATAATAATAATAATATTTTTTATTTATACCCCGCCCTCCCCAGCCAAGGCTGAGCTCAGAGCAGCTTACAAGCAATAATAAAAACAAGATGAATGATTACAACTTAAAAACAAAAATAAAATACAACATTAAAAAAATGGAACATTAAAATATTAAAATGTAGCCTCATTGCAGGAGGAGAAGGAAAAGAAAAAAGAAAGAGAGGGAGGGAGGGAATCAAATTGGCTCCAAGCCAAAGGCCAGGCGGAACAACTCTGTCTTACAGGCCCTGCGGAAAGAAATCAGATCCTGTAGGGCCCTGGTCTCATGAGGCAGAGCGTTCCACCAGGCCGGAGCCAGAGTTGAAAAGGCCCTGGCTCTGGTTGAAGCCAATCTAACTTCCTTAGGGCCTGGGACCACTAGGGTGTTGCTATTTATGGACCTTGAGGCTCTCCGTGGGGCATACCAGGAGAGGCGGTCCCGTAGGTACGAGGGTCCTAGGCCGTGAAGGGCTTTAAAGGTCAAAAGCAGCACCTTAAATCTGACCCTGTACTCCACTGGGAGCCAGTGCAGCTTGAAAAGCACTGGGTGAATATGCTCCCATGGCAAGGACCCCGTGAGGAGCCTCGCTGCAGCATTCTGTACCCGCTGGAGTTTCTGGGACAGCTTCAAGGGCAGCCCCGCGTAGAGCGAATTACAGTAGTCAAGCCTGGAGGTGACCGTCGCATGGATCACTGTGGCCAACAATTGCACTCGCTCCACAGGAGGCAGGGAGGGCCACCAACCTGGATGGCTTTCAAAGAGACACATTCACGGAGGATAAAGCTGTTGGTGGCTCTCCCTCCATGGTCAGAGACAGAAATGCTTCTGAATACCAGTTGCTGGAAACCACAGGAGCTGCATTAGAAACTGAGATATGAAAGCTAGGAGCTCAATGGCACCTTAAACCTAGGTTACGGGCGCAACAATGGAATGTCTAGGCCAGTGTTTCCCAACCGGTGTTCCGCGGCACACTAGTGTGCCGCCAGACGTTGCCTGGTGTGCCGCGGGAAAAATTGGCGGGGGGGGGGGAATAAAGGGGGAAAAAATTATTCCCCCACCGCCAGGCGTGGGGCTGGGGCGGGGGAAGCCCGAGCTTCCCCCTCCCCCAGAACGGGACCCAGAGCCATGCCGAAGCTGCGCGCAGCTTTGGCATCGCTCTGGGAGCTTGCGGGGCTGGGGGAGGAGGAAGCCCTCCGCCAGCCTCCAAACCATGTCGGGAGACAGCGGGATGGCGCGCTGCGCCTCTCCCGCTGTCCCCCGAGTTTGCAGGGCTGGCGATGGGGAGGAGCAGGCTTCTCCCCCCGCCAGCCTTCTAGCCAAGTCGGGGGACAGCGGCAAGGGCGCGCTGCGCCTCTCCCGCTGTCCCCCGAGTTTGCGGGGCTGGCGACGGGGAGGGGCAGGCTTCTCCCCCCGCCAGCCTTCCAGCCAAGTCGGGGGACAACGGGAATGGCGCGCTGCGTTTCTCCCGCTGTCCCCCGAGTTTGCGGGGCTGGCGACGGCGAGGAGCAGGCTTCTTCCCCCCGCCAGCCTTCCAGCCAAGTCGGGGGACAACGGGAATGGCGCGCTGCGTTTCTCCGCTCTCCCGGGAAGGCAGGCAGGGGGGAGCAAAGACTTTCGCCCCCGCCCGCCTTCAGAAGAGGTCAAGGACCTTCAAAAGCCATCCGGGACAGCGGAGAAATGCGCTGCCTTTCTCCGCTCTCCCGGGAAGGCAGGCAGGGGGGAGCAAAGACTTTCGCCCCCGCCCACCTTCAGAAGAGGTCCAGGACCTCTTCTGAAGGCGGGCGGGGGGCGAAAATCTTTGTCCCCCCTGCCTGCCTTCCCAGGGGCTTTTAAATCGCCCCGGACAGCGGAGAAGTCCTCCGCTGTCCCGGGCGATTTTAAAATGCCGCCCGCCAGCATTTTAAGATTGCCCCGGACAGCGGAGAAGTACTCCGCTGTCCCGGGGTTTTTAAAAATGCTGGGGGTGGGAAGAAAAGCCCTTGTCCCCCCCCCCCCAGCCTTCAGAAGAGGTCGGGGGACAGACTGTCCCCGGACCTGGTCTGAAGGCGGTTTCCCTAGGAACGCATTAATTGATTTTCAATGCATTCCTATGGGAAACCGTGCATCGCAAGACAAAAAACTCGCAAGACGAAGAGACTTGCGGAACGAATTAATTTCGTCTTGCGAGGCACCACTGTATCCGGAGAGGCGGCCTTCAGGCGAGTTTTAATTTTAATTTTCCTTCTCCCACTTAATGCCCCACGCTCGCCCGAGCAGCTTGCAGTCCTCGGTAACCACGGCGACCCGAGGAAGGGGAGGGAACAGGGAAGTCGAGGGCGGCGGCGAGCCGCGATGACGTCAGTGGGCCGCGCCGCCTCGCCCTGGCACGGTGTGAGAGCCCCGGCTAGTGGTGTGAGCTTCAGAATAAGTGGGATCCGCGTGCGCGAGACTGAGATCGCGGGTAAGGAGCTCAGCCCTGGGCAGGAGGAAGCGGGGCCACGCGTGCGGGCCACATCCCCACAGAGAGCGAGCCTCCCCCGGCCCACCACTCCGGGCAGGTCCACTCGCATGAGGGGGCGGCGATGGGAGTCACGACTGTGAGGCAGGGCTGCCAAGTGTGGCAGAAGAGGACACGGCCGTCGCACCTGTCCTTAGGTAGGAGCTTCTTCCGTGTCAACCTGCTGCCCTAAAGTTTTGGCTTTTTTCTTGGCTTTTTGGCGGTTGGCACAGAAGGAAGGCAAGGGGGAGGGGAAAAAATTGAAACTTACACTTTCGTGCGTCCCTCCCGGAGTGACGCTGCGCGCTGACGTCACGGGGCTGTAATGGTGGTGTGCCTCGAGATTTTTTTCATGAAACAAGTGTGCCTTTGCCCAAAAAAGGTTGGGAAACACTGGTCTAGGCATGCTTTTATGATAACAAGAATGCAAAGTTGAAAATGAATGAACTGCAGCTAAAATATGATGTTCATTTTTCTTGAAAGGGAATGTGGCCCTCTGACTGAAAAAGCTTCCTGACCCTGGTTGATGTATAATCCCTGGTTGGGAATATAAGGTCCTGAAATTGAGCTGTATGAATAAAAATAAGTACTGTACAGTGGTGCCTCGCAAGACGAAAAACCCGCTAGACGAAAGGGTTTTCCGTTTTTCGATGCGCTTCGCAAGACGATTTTCCCTATGGGCTTGCTTTGCAAGACGGAAACGTCTTGCGATTTTTTTCGCTCCCCCCCCCCCTTTTGCTAAGCCGCTAATAGCCTTTTAGCCGCTAAGCCGCTAATAGCCGCTAAGCCGCTAATAGCCGCTAAGCCGCTAATAGCCGCTAAACTGCTAATAGCGCTAAGCTGCTAATAGGGTTGCTTCGCAAGACGAAAAAACCGCTAGATGAAGAGACTCGCGGAACGGATTATTTTCGTCTTGCGAGGCACCACCGTATTAGGGCTGGATGATGTCTAGTTTTCAACATTGTGATATATCACTAGCTAAACCGTACGATATATTACAGTGTCTGAAATTGGCTGGCTTTACAGCTTTTACTGCATCGTGATTTTTGCCGGCGTCTGCTCTTGCGATTCGCTGGCCCCATGCAGGAGACAGCGGAGAGCTGAGCCGGCAGTTACCAGGGGCTGCAGGAATCAAGAGAAGCATTGCCTGGCTTCACGGTTTTCCCCACATTCTGATTTTTTTGCCTAGCAAACACACATAATGATTTGCAATATATTGCCAGGTCAGAAATTATGGAACTGATATAGCAATACAGACTTCAGACCAGTTTTGGGCAATAAGTTGTTATATCGCCCAGCACTAATAAGTGTTTAGGAATGTTTAGTTTAGAAAATGAAATGACTACTGGCAGGGGGAAACTCTGAAGACTTGACAATATTTATTATTGTTTATTATCTCTTTGTACTATATCGTTTTGCTCAAGTCAACAAGCATTGTTCTCCCCACCCCACCCCCATTTTATTATCACAGCATAACATAAGCTGACTAGCCCCTCACTCTTTTGCCTCAATAGGAAGATAGGAAAGTATCTTCTCCCAAGTCAGTTCATTGGCCCATTTACCTTAGTATTGTCTATCCTGACTGGCAGCAACTCTCCAGGACTTCAGGCAGGGAGTCTTTCTCTCTCAGCCCTGCCAAAAATTGTACCTGGGACCTTCTGCTTGAAAAACAGGTGCTCTACCCACTGAGCTATGGCCCTTTCTGATGGTGCTGTTTTGCCTGCCTATGGGTTAACGCCCAGAGAACGAGCTTTGCTATTGGTCTGTTGGATCTTCCGCATTCCTACCTGGAAGTGGCTATCTTCAAACTTCACTCAAAGCTATCGCCGATGTTTGGTTGGCACTTAAGAGATTTCCCAGGAAGGGAGATTGGCAGTGCTGCTGCAATATTCATGATGCTTCATTTAAAAAGATTTTGATTGGTGTTCTCCAACTGGGGTCCCGGCCAAGGACTTTTCTTGGCTCTGCTTTTGCTGAAGATCATGGCCTTCCAGATCAGGCAGAGTGAGGTAGCCTTGGGTGGCTGGTCTTTGTGCGCTACTGGAAGGGGAGCAAATTGTTAGGTTTATGGATCCTGTGGGATGTTTTGGTGTGCAAACCGTGTGCTGTGCCCCTCACCTCTGACCCTTCCCCTTTACCTGCTCAGGGCCTGAAGGAGGAGATTGACATCCGACTATCGCGGGTTCAGGACATCAAGTATGAGCCCCGGCTGCTGTCCCACGACGACACTCGCCTCCTTCAACTGGAGTCTCCTCGAAGCCCATGTACTGTTTCCTAATTCATGCCAAGGGGGTGGGAGAAGAGGGCATGAATGTTCACAGAGAGCCCAAACTGACTCAGGCCTCTGGGCTGTCTTTTTTTATTGCAGTTTGCTATAACTACATGTACAGGATGAAGGCCTTGGATGCCATCAGGGATTCAGGTAAGCAAACAAATGTTAAGCTGTCTGGCCTGGTGGCTACCGTTCCTGCTCGTATTCACACACACTCTCTGTTCCCCCCTACACACCATAGAGATCCCCTTCTCCTCTGAAGGCAGGCACCCCAGATCCCTGATCGGGAAGAACTTCCGGGCCTACCTGGTGGACCTTCGGAACTCCAGCACCCCCTTCAAAGGCGTCCGCAAAACTTTGATTGACATACTCCTGGATGGGTACGAGAGCGCCCGTTACGGCACAGGGGTGAGTAGTCTCTGCCAAGAGTGCTGTGGAACAGGACTCTGGGACTTCAAAAGCATCTTGAGCACTCTTGACTGCGCTCCCATATTCTCTGACCATTGGCCATGCTGACTGCTGAGGTTGATGGGAATCCAAGAACGTTGTTAAACCACAACTCCTTTAATCCCTGAGGGCGTTGGGCTGGGGGAAACTGATGCACTAGCACTGAAAGCGTTGGCTTCTCCTTTTCCTCCTGGGGCAGACAGCCTTAAAATGGGCCCTGCCCCCTTTCCCCTTTAGATCAGGGGTAGTGAACATTGGGGGGGGACACACAAATACAACCTTTGTCTGGCCCTCTGGATTCTCCTCCTCTTTCCTATCCATATCCCCCAGCTGCCTGGTTTGTGCCCTTGTTTCATATTTTTGCCCGGTGTCCTAGAACTTCCTTCTCTGGGTTGTGAATCAAGAGTGGTATGTGTAGGGACTATCTTATTGTTCAGAGGTAACATTTTACATCTGTTGCCCCACCCACTTTTGCCGCTGGCCCCGCCCACCGCTGGCATGTATTACCCAGAAAGGAATGCAGCTATTGGGGGGGGGGGGAATCCCCAGCCACCTGCTTTTGTTGCAGGCGCTCAGTTCCTTGGTGTGTTCAGAGGTGGCCTGTGTCCGGCATTCCTGTTTGTATGCGCATTTAATCTGTGTCGACTATGGTAGCAGCCAGGATGGCCTTTTGCTCTGACAGCAGTGTTGATAGACACAGCACCCAGCTGACCAAATCCACATGTTCCTTGTAGATTGTCTTTGCCTTCAGTTTGGGACGTGTGTGTGTGTGTTTGTATGTTGCAGGGTAAAAGATGCCCTGGCGCCCCGTCCCCATGACGAGTGTGCTGCTGATACGGCCATCTTTTGCCTCCGTCTTTTGGCCCATCTCCAATGCCCAGCTAAACGGGGTTGGAACACTCCTCAATCACCCTTTCTCTTGGACCCAGAAAGCTACATTTCTCTATGAAACAGGCTGAGGGGTGCACCTGATGCTGTTGTACAGTGGTACCTCGGGTTACATACTCTTCAGGTTACAGACTCCGCTAATCCAGAAATATTACCTCGGGTTAAGAACTTTGCTTCAGGATGAGAACAGAAATCGTGCTCCGGAGGCGTGGCGGCAGCAGGAGGCCCCATTAGCTAAAGCGGTACTTCAGGTTAAGAACAGTTTCAGGTTAAGAACGGACCTCCGGAACGAATTAAGTACTTAACCTGAGGTACCACTGTACTTTGAATTCTTTATGTCTTCTTTTTGCCTCTATGCTTCATAGGTGGGAGGGAGAGTGAGATGTTCCGGGGCAGGCCTGACCCACAATGCTAAACCACCTGAAAATCTTGACCCACTTTTGTGTGTGTGTTTGTTTCCCAGACTTTCGGGAAGACAGAATTCCTCAAGTACCAGGAAGCTCTGTATGAGCTGGCGGCAATGTAAGTCATGGGGCTGGGTTGTTCTTTTGATAATCACCTTCTTCCATCTGGGAGAACTGTGCAGCGTGCTGGGAGACCTGTAAATCCCTCTCACAAACCGGCAGTAGAGCATCTGCCTTGCAAAGGGAAGATCGTGGATGATGTTGGATTGAAGTTAAGCGGTTTTTAGTAGCGATGTTATAAAGGAATATATAAAATGGTTTGTTAACAGGTGATGATATAAAGCTATAATATATTAAGAGAAAAGATTAAGATAAAATCAAAAAGGGAAAGGATTTGCTGAACTAACTAATTGAACTGGAATACAAAAAAGGGAGGTGTGAGGAGGTCAGGGAAACAAGCAAATGAAAGATAAGATTTGGAAAAACTGATTTGTTTTTAACTGTTTTTACTTTGTATTTTCTTTTTTCTTCTTATTTTTGTAAAAATGTTGAAACTTTAATAAATATCTTTTAAAAAACAAACAAACAAAGGGAAGGTCGTGGGTTCAAATCCCGGCATCTCCTCTTCCCGAAATGAACAAACCCAAGTTAGTTGCATCTATGAGCTTCACTGGATACAGCGCTTATGCAGCCGCTCTCTAATCCGGCAACTGCTCATTTCCCTCTCCCCCTCTCTTCCGGCGCAGCATCAAGGCCCGAGGAGGCAGCAGCCAGCGGCAGCACCAGTCCGCAGCCAAGGACCTGACCCTCTCGCCTGACCTTTCCGGCCCAACCACCATCCAGGTCACCTACTTGCCCTCCAGCCAGAAGAGCAAGAGAGCCAAGCACTTCCTGGAGCTCAAGAGCTTTAAGGACAACTACAACACGCTGGAGAGCACCCTGTGATCCTCACCCTCCATGCACAACGGGGCGAGGGCTTTCTCTCTTCTGGCCTGCTGTCGGTTGGCCTGCCAGGACCAAGAAGACTCTTCTCACCCTGCCTTTCTTATTTTGCCTGCTCACTTGGGCTGCCATTAGCTGCTGCCAGGTGGCGTTTCAGTGGACAGTCCTGTGTGAAGCATGTTGCTGCTTTGGGGTGGGGAGCGACTTGAGTTTTCCCTTCCCTCTCCCACCCTGTGTGGTCTTGTAAATATATCATTCAGTTACCTCTTTTATTTATTTAAAAAGACTCCGCCTCCCAGGCACGCCTCTCTCTCCCCACTGCCCGCCGAAGGCACCGAGAACGAGCAGAGTGGCTTCTTTTAGCCATTTTATTAACTCTGGCGCCTCGTCCTCCATCCTCTTTCACCGTGGGGACATTGTTTCTGTCCTTTCCCCCCTTTCCCAATATCATTTCCCTCCCTCAAGTCTTCCCCCATTGCTTTGCCTTGCAATCTTCCCCATCTCTACCTTCCAGCCAGCGAGGAAGAAGCGAAGGTCTGCAGCCACGAGCGCAAGAGGCAGCTGGGTTGTAAAACAGCCACGTTGGGACGGCTGTTTTTCTGCAGTGCCATTTTGGAGTGTCGCGACGAAACGGCTGCTTGCCGCCGTGGGTCAGGCCGAGACCCCTGTTTTCCTTTTTGTCTACTTGCCGTTGATGCGCTGGAACGTCAGTGTCCCCCACACGACCGAGGGGGTGTCCCATTCCCCCCTACCAACCTGGGTCTCAGCACAACAAGCTTTGCTTGCCCCCTTCAGCCTTGAGAGAGAGCCGGCCTGTCCTTGTCTGTTTCTGAAAACGTCTCTTTAATAAAGCAGACACTTGCACAGCCATGGGCTCCTGGTTATCTCTTCTGCAAAAGAGCAGTCCTGATTTGGATGAGGCTCCCAGGCCCATCACTTTCTCTGTCTCCAGGAACTTTGAGTCACACCTGGAAGGGCCTCCTAGGATACGCATTGTGTCCCCTGCACCCCATTGCCGTTGAAAAAGATTCCCCGCCTCTGCTTTTAAAAGACACAAGTGTTGACTGGTTACTACTTCGAGGAGAGAGGAAACCAGCAAGAAGAGCACAGGAAAGCTAAGGACTAGAGAGGGACTTCCCCATGGCTGCATGAGATATGAAGGTGGGAGAGAGAGAGAGAGAGAGAGAGAGACTTTGTTGCCCTCACACAAGCACATACGCTTTCTTCCTTGTTCTCTGGGACTTCAAACTCCCGATCTTGGAGCTGCGTCATCCTAAGCCCACATGGTTTGTGTTGCTCTGGGCTATATCGTGGGGGGTAAGGCGCCTGTGGCCGTCTACATGCTGCTAGACTACAACTCCCATCATCCCCAACCATGCTGGCGGGAGATGAAATCCAACAATATGGTGGGCCACAGGCTCCTCTTCCCTGCTTTAATATGTGACCCCTGATTGGTTGGGACATGTGTCTAGCTCAGTGTTTCCCAACCTTGGGCCTCCAGCTGTTTTTGGACTACAACTCCCATCATCCCTAGCTAGCAAGACCAGTGGTCAGGGATGATGGGAATTGTAGTTCAAAAACAGCTGGAGGCCCAAGGTTGGGAAACACTGGTCTAGCTCAGGGGTGGGGAACCTATGGCCTTCCTCCAGATGTTGCTAGACTCCCAACTCCCATCATCTGTGTCTGAGTCTAATGGGAGTTTGAGTCCAACATCATCTGGAAGGAGGGTGTCGTCCCTCCATCCCTGCTATATCGGGAGTAAAGGCCAGATTTCCACTCTCATGAAGTTCTGAATGTGTTCGCTCAGGGGCCTTTCCTCTTCAACATCAATAACTGAATTTAAACCTCCGTGAAAATTTGCATCGTATTTCAATGAAGCCCTCCTTCAAAATTCACACTGCTCCCAAATTTTGAAATGTCCTCTGGCCCAGGAATTTAGACGAAACTGCATATACTGGGAGGGTGCATTTTATTACCATCTATTAGTGATGGTAACATACACAAATGTGTTGTATTTGGGGGAAATGTGCTTTGCAGAGTTATATAGAAACGCGTGTATTTTAGGAGGAATAAATGCCAGTCTTCATGACTTTTTAAGAAAAATGGGGAAATGTGTAGAAATGGAAAAAATGAGAAACCTAAAGAGAAACTGAATTTGACATGTTTGCCCATCCTTACCTGCGTGTTTCCTGTCGTCTAAGAGGGGGTCACCCTTGTGCCAGAGTTCGCTCCTTCTGATGGCAGTCCGTCGAAGTCAGGCAGACACTTCACGTCCTGCCCTGTGCATTGGACAGTGCTGAGCCGACAGAAGAGTCTGCAGGATCAGGCCAAAGGCCCATTTCGCCTGACATCCTCTTCTCACAAAGGCTAACTGAATGCCCCCATGAGAGCGCCATGAAACCATGTAGATCCAGCCCAACGCTGTGATTCTGTGTGTGAATTCATTCCTGTTGCAATCAGCTACAGACCACCGGGGCTTGTTGCCCTTTCTGTGGCCAGCAGATGGCAACTTTTCTCTGGAGCATGTTCCCAGCCCTATCACAGCCAACCCATGAGGGTCTTGTTCCAGCCATCCGTACAGGGCAGAGTGCTCCACAACCTTCGGTCCCCCAAGTGACGTTGGACTCCAGCTCCCATCATCCCAAGCCTACTTGAAGGGAGCTATGGTTCAGCAGCAGCAAAGTGAGTCTCAGGAAGTGAGGACCCTTGGAATGGATCTCTGGCAAAACATGCGCTTTGCCTTGGGCAGATCCCAGGTCTTTCTCAACATAAAAGAGCTTCCTAGGTTCCTCTTTAAACTAGCCGTATATTTTGGACGGTGCAGACTCGAATCTTGCATTCTCCTAGAGCAAAGTCTATAGATTCAGTGAGTCCCTGCCAGTCAGTGCAGACAATGCTGAGCTGGATAGACAAATGATACCCACTCCATGGGACGCAGGTGGCGCTGCGGGTTAAACCACAGAGCCTAGGACTTGCCGATCAGAAGGTCGGCGGTTTGAATCCCCGCTACGGGGTGAGCTCCCGTTGCTCGGTCCCTGCTCCTGCCAACCTAGCAGTTTGAAAGCATGTCAAAGTGCAAGTAGATAAATAGGTACCACTCCGGCGGGAAGGTAAATGGTTTTCCGTGTGCTGCTCTGGTTCGCCACATGACCCGTAGCTGTACGCCGGCTCCCTCAGCCAATAAAGCGAGATGAGCGCCGCAACCCCAGAGTCGGACACGACTGGACCTAATGGTCAGAGGTCCTTTACCCACTCCATACAAGGCAGCTTCTTATGTCAGTTCACAGGGGCACCCCTGTTTTTCATCTGTGTGCCATCAGTTGCGATGAGTGCCAGCCGCTGCTTGTCTGAACCCAAGGCGTTTTGCAGCCGGAGGTGGGGGTTGGCAATGGAACAGTGTCTTCCATCACACCTAAGAGCAGCAGGCTTGATTAAAGGACACAGCTGGGTGGGGGAAACGAGTGACAGCCTCTCCTGTCTGAGGCAGCTCGTCCCTTTGCCTAAGGATAGGGATGGCCCTCAATTCCAGGTTCTAATACCTTGGTTATCAAACGGCTTGGCTTCTGAACAAATGGACTCCCGAATGCCACAAACCTGGAAGTAAATGTTCTGGTTTGTGGACGTTTTTGGGAAGCCAAACTTCCGGCACTGCTTCTGCTTGAGTTCAGGAAGCTCCTGCAGCCAATCAGAAGCCGCGCCCTGGTTTTCAAATGGTTTCAGGGGTCGAACAGACTCCCGGAACAGATTAAGTTCAACAACCAAGGTACAGTGGTGCCTTGCAAGACGAAATTAATCCGTTCCGCGAGTCTCTTTGTCTTGCGGTTTTTTCGTCTTGCGAAGCACGGATATTAGCGGCTATTAACGGCTATTAGCGGCTTAGCGGCTATTAACGGCTTAGCGGCTATTAATGGCTTAGCGGCTTTAAGAAAAAGGAAACAAACTCGCAAGACGTTTCGTCTTGCGAAGCAAGCCCATAGGGAAATTCGTCTTGCGGAACGACTCAAAAAACGGAAAACCCTTTCGTCTAGCGAGTTTTTCGTCTTGCGAGGCATTCGTCTTGCGGGGCACCACTGTACCACTGTACAAACATCCTCAGGTTTTCAGATGAGCACAACTGTCCTTTATAAATAGAATCTGGCATACATTGTGCCCAGTACTACCGGGGACTGCGTGTGTTTGTGAGATAAATGTTTGCACTTTCTGATTCATTCATTTTATCTAGTCGCTCACCATGTTCATTTGTGGAATTTTGTGGAATTTTTTGAATTTATTTATTTTAAAAAAGAAAGTTTAAGGGGATATTTTGTTTCCCTCTTAAGTAATGCCACTTTTGATGCCACTAGTTTGGTTTCGCATGGTTTGGGATTTGGAGAGTGGTCAGTTTGAATGATGCCTGTGGTCCCTTTCCACTCCTGTGATCCTTCGCAAGAGAGGGTAGAATCTGTACAAAGAAACCAACCAAACCGGCCAATGGCATTTGCTGGCCAGTTAAGTACCACCATTTGCATGGCCAAAGAGGTTGCCCTGTTGCCATAGAGACAAATGAAGGGAAGAGGGGACAGCTGTCTTGCCTAGTTGGAAGCGACATCACCTTGTAAGGTAAAAGAACAACAGCCAGAGTTGTGCTGGATGCTGGAAACTGGGGAGACAGAGGAATGTCTGCTCCGAGTTGGACCCAAAGTGGAGTTTGGGGCTTCCTAGGAAATCTATTGGGGGAGGCAAGCTCTGCTGAAGTGTTAATGCTCTGAGCCTCGCCGTCCTACGCTCTGGTTGTAAAGGTAAAGGGACCCCTGACCATTAGGTCCAGTCGTGTCCGACTCTGGGGTTGCAGCGCTCATCTCGCTTTAGTGGCCGAGGGAGCCGGCATACAGCTTCCGGGTCATGTGGCCAGCATGACTAAGCCACTTCTGGCGAACCAGAGCAGCGCACAGAAACACCATTTACCTTCCCGCCGGAGCGGTACCTATTTATCTACTTGCACTTGGACATGCTTTCGAACTGCTAGGTGGGCAGGAGCAGGGACCGAGCAACGGGAG